>NW_003303669.1:314762-400025 GCF_000142945.1 Phytophthora infestans T30-4 | reverse complement strand
TCGGTGGCTGAGAAATCTAGTCCGGGGCTTTCAGTGTACAGCTGGATCTGGGCGGGATCCACCCTTTCAGTCTACACCTGGATCTGGGCGGGATCCACCCTTTCAGTCTACACCTGGATCTGGGCGGGATCCACCCTTTCAGCGTACACCTGGATCTGGGCGGGATCCACCCTTTCAGTGTACACCTGGATCTGGGCGGAATCCACCCTTTCAGTGTACACCTGGATCTGGGCGGGATCCACCCTTTCAGTGTACACCTGGATCTGGGCGGGATCCACCCTTTCAGTGTACACCTGGATCTGGGCGGGATCCACCCTTTCAGCGTACACCTGGATCTGGGCGGGATCCCGGATCCGGTTGGATCTGCGCCTGGATTTCATCCGGATCTAGCGCCAATGACCCAGGATCAATTGGGTCAGTATAGTTGGGGCCCTTGAAAGCTCGTGCTTGAGATCAAACAGGACTCCTCGCACGTAAAACGTCACTCTTGTGCATAAACATTCACTCCTTCCTCCTAATCCACCCTTCCCCTGTGGATTTTCTTTCCGATGTGACCAACTCACGTCAGCGATCCTCCTCCTCCTGGCCCACACCCTTCCTGTGGGCCCTTCTTCATCCTCCCATCGACATGACCAACTCACATCCATGGATCCCCTATCTACTCTTCTTCATGAGACTGCATCACGCCGAATCTGTTACGATTCGTACGATCCCTCAAGAAATCATAGAGTAATGCTCCACAGTTCAGATCTGCCTCGTCTACCCAACTGGGTTCGTCATATCCACGCCAATACATCAGAAATTCGCGGTAAATCCGTCCGTATCTAGTTCGCTTCCCTGACCTCATGTCGGTGATCTTCTCGACTTCGAACTCGTCGGCCTCGAGGTCCACATTCCAACTATCTTCCGGTAGGAGGACTTCGTCGAAATCTACCCGGTCGGATCCATCCACCGAAAGACGGGTTTGCGGCCGATCTGGATATTCCTTGACCAACTTCAGCTTGGATACGTGTACTACAGGGAACAAGCGATATTCGGTACCTGCCGTTTCCAGCTTTATCGTGTGTTCTCCAATCTTCTCGCTCACCCGGAACGGTCCATGCCATAGATAGGCCAATTTGCGGGCGTACCCTTCTTTCACTCGATCCAAATAAAGCCACACCTGCGATCCCACTTGGATTTGATGTGGACGGGCGTCTTCGTTGTGTCGATCCGCTCGATCCTGTATCGCACTCCGCAGTCGTTCGTTCACCTGGGATCTAGCTTGCCGGTAGTATTTCTGGACTTGGTATCGCCATCGCCTTGGATCTCGGTTTCTCTTCTTGGTGCTGCATACTGGAATGGCCGCTTCTAGGGTGGATTTGGGATCCACCCATGTACCAAGTAAAATGGGGTATCACCCCGGATCCTGTCTTGGGCGGTGTTCATCGCGAAGGGGGGCCGTTCTGCGTACTCATCCCAATCCCTCTGATCCAAATCCTGGACGTACATCTTGAGTGCTCTCGTACTTTGTACCAAATATCCCGAAGTATGACGTGTCACACTTCATGTAACCAGGGTACACTTAGGGCTACGTACCCCGCTACATCCTCCCCCACTTCGGTTCGGCTTACCGACCAATCAGAATGAAGAGGTGTTCGTCACAAACTTTCATTCTCAAAGTCGAAAACCATCGACTTGGCCGCGCGAGCGCGGCGGAGGTTCACTTCACAGATAGAGCCCCGAGCAGCAATCTGTGCGCTCTTCTTCGAGATCTCCACTTCGACCGTTTACCATGCCTCGTGGCACAGCAAAAAGCGGTGCGAAGACACGCTCCAAGGCTGCTGCCGGTAAGGCGCAAGCCAAGAGCCCTAAGCCTCACGGCAAAGGCTCGGCACTTGAGGAGGCTACTCAGGTGGCATCCGAGGCAATCGCTTCCTCGGGTGACGCGGCTGTGGGCAAGCGAGCAAGCAAGCGCCGCAGCCCGTCGCCCTCGGCCTCCCCAGACAATCGTTCGAACCCTTGGTTCGTAGAACGTCAGTTCGACTCTGGCAGTGAGGACGAAGCCGAGTCCGAGAGCACGCACGATGCTCCTGCGGGCTCTGTGGGAGGGCACCGCCCAGTGCCCAGCGAGCACAAGGACGACAGCGTGCAGTCGCTCGCAAGTGATCAAGGTGATCACAGTCCCATGACGTATGTGCGCTCTGAGAGTCCGGCCGTCAAGGCTAAGGGCACTCCCAAGCTGGTGGCGATGAGGAAGAGAATCCTCGCAAACGTCTCTCGCTTGCCGAGGGTCTTGCGCGTGCTAAGGCCTCTAAAGCCGAAGGCGCCCAAGCCCTCAAAGAAGCGTACAACCTCGAAGTCTCCACTCCGCGAGGAGAAGGAGACTCGGTACTCCCATCGGAGAATCTTCGACTCCTCGGATGAAGAGGAGGAGAAGGGGAAGAGGAGGAGGAGGAGGGTGCTATCTCTGAGCCCCGGGAGGTCATGAATGACCTCGACCAGCAGCAGGAGGATTTCCAAGCTGCCCAGCGTGTGCGTGGGGGTTCGGTGGTGGCCCCGTCAGCCAGGGAGCTGTCGTCAACTCAAGTATTGGCCTCCCGAGGAGAGATCTGGGGCTGACTTCTTCTTAGAGCTTCTCGTCGCTCCTCGTGGCCTTGTGGGCGGCCACACTTCTAGGGGCATTTACGAACGTGCCCTTGTTCAGAAGGAACATTTGTCGTTGACAACTTGGAGGCTGCTCGGTGTGTGCTTCTCGCGCCACCGCATCCCCCTTAAGGACTTCACGACTTGTCGTAGGAAGCCCGAGACCCGGGGTGGTCTCTATCCTTTTTGGGGACACCCCTGGTTTATGCCCGAGAACTGTCCCACCTGGAGTTCTTGTGAGGACATGTTCTAGGCATGGGTGGAGTCTCTTAAGTACTCACCCACGGAGTTACAGGAACTCCATGAAGATCAGCTGCTGTCCCGCATCCTGACCAGCGTGATCTTCGTGTTAGGTTTGCCCATTTGGTCAGCAAGCGCATGCTGCCAAGGGACATCCTGAAGCGCGATGCTTCCAGTGCTCACGATGAGCGCGGGTACGGAGTGTATTCAACGTCCGTACCCCGTTCGGGCAAGAAGCCCTGGACTACTTATGAAGCTACCGCTGCTTCTGTTCCCAGATTGCGACAGCCTTCGGGCAGTCAATCAGGAGCCGTTCAATCGGCTCCCACGATTTCTCGGAGTGGGCATAACCCCTCCACTTCACGAGGAGCTGTCGCTTACCGCGACGCCGTTGCTCCTGGAGGATCCGCTCCACGTGGAAGTGGGTTCTCCATTCCGGTCAAGCAGGGGCAGAGGTGCCTTCGTACGAGTACGAGTACTCGGCGCCTCCCAAACGCCACTCTCGTCCGAGTGCTTCGACTGCGGGTCCGACACAGGTCCCCGCGGTTGACCTCCTCCGTCAACGTGTCCTCGTGCTTGAGATTGCACTTGGCCTTGGGACTGGCGGTGATGCTGCCGCCCAGGCCGGGAATCAGGGCGAGCTCGCTCGTCTTGCGGGCCGCCTGGACCTGTTGGAGCGTGAGGTCGCGAGCCTCCATCTCCGGGTGAATCGCCGGGCCTCTTCGTCCGATCTGGACGAGGCCTTTCGCATGGTCCGACGGATCGAGGCTCTGTTGCCACGTCCGGAGCCGCCTGCGGCACACTCCCAGACGTACGCGTATGGTGCGTACCCGGCGTACTCAGCGTACTCGGCGTATGGCTCCGGGGTCCGTTCGTACGGAGCCCCTCCGGCATACGGTCTTGACCGCAGCTTTGCCGTCCAGACCGAGGCTTGGGCGCCTGCTCCGACGCCTTCGTCGACGTCTGTGGCCCGCCCTCGCTTTGAGGAGCTGGTCCAAGGTGGGTCTGCGAGTCAGCAACCCTCTGCGGATCAAAGTACCGCTTAAGACGTCCAACATAGAACGTCGGGTGCGTCGTCATTGACTTTGGCAGGTCGATAGTGTACGACGCACCATGTCTGGCCAGGACTGCAAATGGTCCGATGAAGCGGTGCTTCAGCTTGTTGCTGCTGACAGAGCTGACAGTGTCAAGAGGTAGGTTCCTCGTACTAAGCCCCCCACTTCAAATACACTTAAGTTTCCTCTTCCATGTTTGTCGGAGTACTCCTTTTGTTAATCCTGGGCCGCTGCCATGGCATCGCGGACCCTGCTGACAACGCTCAGCTTGGTATCCATAAAGGATTCCACTTGTTTCCGCAGCGAAAAGGGTCTCACATCCGAGACCTGGGAGGAAAGGGCTTTCCGAGCCTCTCCCCCACTTAGAATAGAGGAGTCAGTGTCTCCTCGAAGAGTGAGAGGCACTAAGGGGTGACGGAAGCCGATCAAGTAGAATGGCGTGAACCCCGTGGACGCGTGCACCGCGTTGTTGAGCACAAACTCAACAACTGGAAGCTGCGTCGACCACGTACGTGGTGCTGCCGCGCACACACTGCGCAGAGTGTCCTCGAGCACTCGATTGACGCGCTCTGTCTGGCCGTCTGTCTGCGGATGGTCCGCAGTGGACATCTGCAGACGAGTTCCCAGTAAAGGAAACCGCGTTTTCCAAACCGCAGCCGTGAACCGCGGGTCTCGGTCCGATACAATCGTCTCCGGGAGACCGTGATAGCGGAACACGCCATCGACGAACAACCTTGCGGTTTGTTCGCCCGTAACAGTGACGGGAACCGGAGCAAGATGTACCATCTTGCTTAGCCGACACACGAACATCAAAATTTCGGTGTTGCCGTGTCCGTCGGCGGGAAGCCCAAAGATGAAGTCAAGACTCATCGACTTCCAACAGTCAGCCGGTACGGGCAGGCCCTGTAGTGGAGCCGAAGAGTGCCCTGCGGGTTTGACCCGCTGACATGTTTCACATGTCTTAACGTATCGGGCGACCCACTTGTACATGTGGGTCCACCAGAAGGACTGAGAGACCGACAGAAAGGTCTTCTCGCGGCCCAAGTGGCCGCTGGAGGGCGCGTCGTGCGCCTCCGCGAGGATATCGAACTTCAGATCCTCGTCGTTGGGTACGACCACCCGTGGAGGTTCATTGGGCTCCACCCGGTAATAGAGGAGGCCATCCCTCAACCCATATCGGTGGAGCCGTGAGCTCTGTCGCGACGAGAGCCAGTCGGACTTCGCGCTCGTTCCTGCCATGAGGAACTTGACGATAGGCGCGACAGCCTCATCGTTCCGATACGCCATGCGTATCCGATCATATAGATCCGTTGTCACCCGTGTGATGTGGGCCAACTCATAGTCAGGACGCCGAGAAAGGGCGTCCGCAAGCACGTTGAGCTTACCCGGCTTGTATTCGACGCGGAAGTTGTATTCCGTGAAGAAGGACAGCCACCTCGCCATCCTTTGGAAGAGGTGAGGCGAGTTAGTCGCCGTCCTCAAGGATGCGTGATCTGTGTAGATCACGAAGGGCTGAGAGCCCAGAAGGTGAACACGAAACTTCACAAGGGCATATTTCATTGCCAAGAGATCCTTGTCGTGGACAGGGTAGTTCCGCTCGGCGGCTTTGAGCTGCCTGGACTTGAACGAGATGACTCGTTCATGTCCAGCCGTGTCGGCCTGCAGCAATGCACATACGATGGCGTAATCGGAGGCATCGCAGACGACGCTAAACGGCTTCGTCTCGTCCGGCAGGGCCAGGCCAGGGGCCTCTTGGAGACTGGCCTTGATGCTGTCAAAAGCATCCTGGTGCTCCTGCTCCCAGCGCCAGTCGACGTCCTTCTGAAGGAGGCTCGACAAGGGCTTAGCGAAGCCCGCGTACCCTGCGCTGTACTTGTGAAGGTAGTTGGCCAAGCCCAACCACTTTCGAAGATCCTTCTGGGATCGGGGCGTCGGACATGCTGCTATGGCATTGACCTTGTCTGGGTCAGCCCGAACGTCCACGTTGCTTACGAAGCAACCGAGAACTTTGATCTCTGGTGACGCGAAAACGCACTTGTCGATGTTGGCGTAGAGCTTGTTCGCTCGCATCACGTCCAACACTCGACGGAGGAGTCCTAGATGCACCTCCATAGCCGTCTTGCCTCCCTCGGCACGGCTATGGACGAATATGTCGTCGAAGTACGTCTGTACGAAGGTACGCAAAAGGCGGAACAAATGCGTCACCAGGCGATTGAACGTCGCCGGGGCGTTAGACAAGCCCTGCGGCATGACGAGCCACTCCCAAAGCATGTCGCTTGGAGTGCTCACCGCGGTGAGCGGGATGTCGCCCTCTCGCATCAGGATCTGGTAGTATCCGTCTCCAGCGCACTGTACCGTACGCTTCCGGCATGTTGTTTAACAACACATCCTTTCGTGGGATTGGTGTTTGGGCCGGCACCGTTGCGTTGTTCAGCTTGTTATAAGGATGAACTAGACGCCTCTTTCCGTTCGGCTTCCGAACGCAGAAAGTTGGCGTCGAGTGCGGGGATTTCGACTACCGCACCATGCCTGCCTTCGCTTTCGCGGCGAAGAAGGTATCAATGACCTCGCACTGTTCGCGCGGGAGAAGCCATTGCCTCGTGACACAATACTTTGTGCCAGGCACGAGATCAATCTCATGCCGTACACCTCGATCCGGTGGGAGTTGGGTCGGCGGGTGTTTGTTCACCACGTCCGCATACTCCGTCACCAAAAGATACACCGGATCCTTGGGGTTCTTTAGGATCTCAGAACCCAGGCGCGTCTGACGCTGTTTGTTTAGGTCTTCCAGGACGTTCTCGTCCAGACAGAGGAGGCGTTCAGCTCCTCCCGAGTGGTCTCAGGTCTCATGAACACCATCTCAGCAAATTCTCCAGCCTTGCGGTTGGCCAGGAAAGGCTCCACCGTCATTTCCCCGAGGCTCCGTATCTCTGCAACCTCTGGCAATGGCTCCAAGTGGACACCATATGCCTTGACGGGTAAACCGGTCTCGCAATCGAAGATGTGATATCACTTTTTCACCGGCCTTGTCGGAGGTGCCCGGGCCCTGGACTCCGAGTCTCTTGAGGCGGCGGCGTCGTTGACGACGGCGACCGTGACGTGGAGCTTTGCTGCCCACGTCTGGGGATGTAGGCGCTGTGACATCCGAGGCACTCGTGGCCTCGTGTGGTACTGTGCTACCCACACAGGAAGCGTATCCAACGCCTTCCTCTTCGGTTAAGGTCTGGGCGAACGCGTGTGGCACTATGTTACCCACACAGGAATCGTATCCGACGTCTTCCTCTTCAGTTGATGTCTGGGCTACCGTGTGTGGAACTCTGTAGCCCACCCTGAACACGCTATTGTCAGTTTTCGTGACAGCTACATCTGTCTGCGGAACTAAGTTACCCGCTTGTGGACCTAAGTTACCCACTTGGCCAGCGCCTTCTCTGGGCGCTGCCACCATAAAACATCCTTGGAGTCGTCATATACGTCGACGACTCCAAAGCATCTGCCGGATGCTTTGGTACCCTGGCAGCCCTTGCGAGCGCCCCGGGTCCTGCCAGAGGTGGGAACATGACTCACCAATGCTCTGTCGAGCTGCGCAGGGCGGCTGGCACCGATTGCCTTGCCTCGCCAGTCGATCCAGGGCTCGTGCTTCTCAAGCCAGGGCATGCCCAGAATCATATCGTAGGGATCCATGTCGAGAGCAGTAAACTGTTTGAGGCTGTCAAAGTCTTCAAACTTGACGGCCAGATCCACTTGGACGTTGAGGACAGTGACAACCCACCCGTCGGCCAGTCGCACTAACACCGTCCCGTTGCCCTGCTTTCTCTCAAAGCATCGGGCAACTTGTTGCTATTACGAGCAACCGTCTGGCTGCGTGCAAAATTCTTCGACGCCCCAAAATCGATCAAGATTCTAAAGGGATGATCGTATCCCCGCACACATACGTGTACTACGAGCAACCCGCCGCTGCGCTTCGCCGATTCGAGAGTGCGAAGACTCTCAGGGGCTAAGTCCCTGTGGTACGCGCCACCCGCGCACCCATCACGAAGACTTAGTTCTTCCCCAGTAGGGGCGCCCCGCCCCTACTGGTTTCCGGCGCTCCCCTGTCCCCGGGATCATGGCTTCTGCCAGCGACCCTTTGAGGACGGGCTTGGGGAAAGACCGTCTGCGGAGTCTTTCCGCGGGACAGTCGCGCTTTGAAGTGGCCATCTTCCCGCAGCCGAAGCAGCGAATGTCACGCTGATCCGGCGGGACCCGAGTTCCATGGGAACTGGTTCCGTTGGGGCTCGTTCGACCGGGAGTCGACAAGGCCAATCCCAGGCCACGCTGAGGCCGGCGTACGCGCCTGGCGATGACTGTACTCTTCTGGGGGAGCTACTTGAGTCGCTTCTTCAAGGGTGTTTGACTGCACTCGGAACAGCTGAGTGCGTGCGGGGCCCACTCGAAGGCCGTCCATGAACACAGTCATCTTGATGTGTTCGTTGAGTGGGTTTCCCACTAGGGACGCCGTGAGCTCCCGAATCTCTTGCACGTACTCGTGCAGCTCACGCCTCCCTTGTTTACACGAGAGGAAGCGCGAACGCTGGCGGTACTCGTAGTTCGCCGGGAGGAACGCGGCTCGGAGCTGTTCACACAGCTGAGTCCAGGATGTGAAACATCCAGGGGATGTTGCTTCACGTGTGTACACCCAACTCTTAGCACGGCCGCTAAGGTTGGAGAGTGCAAAAGCAACACGAAGTTGCTCGGTCGAGATCAGAGCCGCGTCCATCGCGAGCTCTACTTCTCGGACTCAGAAGTGAAGGTTCTCGCATTCCTTCCCTTCATACGGCTTAACCTTCAGCCGTATTGGCTTCGGGTGAGGCGGATTTGCTTCCGCCGCCGG
The DNA here is from genome assembly GCF_000142945.1 of Phytophthora infestans T30-4. NCBI lineage: Eukaryota > Oomycota > Peronosporomycetes > Peronosporales > Peronosporaceae > Phytophthora > Phytophthora infestans. Next base: position 391,235 of record NW_003303669.1, on the reverse strand, counting down.
AGCCTGCAGGTTTTCCCGCACATGCGCGATGAGGCCCTGCTCATACGCGCTCGAGCGCATTGACGCGCTCGAGCTTCCCGGCCGGTGCTGACACCACCAGGCTCTGCAGTGCCTCCATCCCGAAGATGCCTGCCATCTTCCGAACCGACTCGAGCTGAGAGTCGTTCATATGGGAGAAGTCGTTCCTGTCCATGGCAACGAACTTCGGAGAGGTTCAGGTAGTCTACCCGCGGTGGCGTGGATTGACTACGAGTGCTACCAAGTGTGACGGGGTCACACAGCACCTTGCGCTAGAGGAAGTTAGCTTCCGAGAGTATACAAACTCTCAGTGAACGTCAGTTCACAGATCCCTTTTATCGAAAAGGGAGCGAAGTGACCTATTTAAGGTAGAATGTAAACTGAGTACATTTATAGGTAGATAAAACTTGGGTATAATACAAACTATAAGTCACTTATAGAAATGCAATGTCATCAACCAATGGTTGGCTTTGGACTCTACTTCCATTCAGCGTGCATCGTCAGATTTTGATGATCTCAGTAAAAGAATATTACAACGGGGTGAGTTGGATGCGTGGACGGATGATTGTGTACTATAAAAGCCCCAAGTACTCGAGAAGTACCTGACGTTTCTGCCTTCTTTTCGGGACACTATCTCAATCATCGAGAAGTACCTGACGTTTCTGCCTTCTTTTCGGGACACTATCTCCATCAATGTCCAGGCGATGTGTGATTCAGCATGCAGGCTCACTGGTTATTGTTCCAATTCTCCTGGAAAGGCCTCTAATAGTGCTGCCTTTATGAAGTGGCCCTTGCACCAAGCTATAGCTAGTCTGCCTTTTGGATAATATGTCATTGGAGATAGTGCATATCCGTGATCGTCGACGCTACTGGTGCCTTTCACAAAACCTGAAATCAAATCGAGTGAATATTCTGACTACAATTTTTATCTTTGTCAGCTATGCATACGAATAGAAATAGCGTTTGGTCTTCTTGTAAACAAGTCGCAAATTTTTAAGCGTTCCTTAGCTGTTGACTACATTCATGCAGGGTTTGTCATTAAACCTGCATGAAGCTGCATAACTACTGCATCAATGCACGCGTTGGTCAGCCTAACAGCGGCGGATTGAGCAATTCGGCAATGAGGGATTTCAGTGCAATTGAAGACTACAGCTTTTTACCCACTGTACGTAAAGGTACAATCGACTGTGAGCCGCCTGTCGTGAATGATCATATACTTCACAAGGTTGTTCTCGGTCATATTCAGCGGTACAACATGTACTGACCTATCCCTATGCGTACGAGCCGCAGCTGATAGTTTAGCAGCCCATAATTTGACCTTGAAGGTCGTCCGACTTAGCTTGAGCTGTCCGAACGCGTTGAATGGCGACTTCACGCTCCACCTAAGATCCGTGGCATCCATCCCTTTGGATAATCTATCATGAATCTGCATGGCCAGGACGGATAGAGCCTGACGACGTCGAGCAAGAATACCATCTACTGCAGCCAATTTTTCCACTATGACATATCGCTCCATTTTTCCGCGCTTTAAACGGGCGACTGGGATTTTCTCCTCGATTAACCCACCCTTTATACTTGCAACTTCAGTGCCCACCAATTTTGCAACAGCTTCGGTTAGAATAGCAACAGAATCGACACTGTTTCTACGCTCTTCTTTGGTTTTAGAGCGTTTCCTATTTACTTTTTGTTTCTTATTGGCCAATTGCATCTCTTTTGATTCATCGTCTTCGTTATCTTCATAAATGCGTGTTGAACAAAACTCGCGACCACACCCATGCTGCTCACACCAGCGATGAACGTACATGGCTACTTTATCGCCCTGACAGAAATTGCAGAATTCGTCGTGTGATCCGAGTAATTTGCACCTTCCTTCGGCCGTTGAGAACCGTGCATTACACTCTTTCCACATACTTTTTTTTATTTTAGCCCCAGAATGAATAGTGATCAATTGTGGTTCGATGCCATCGAACAGTGTATCATCAGAGACAAGACAATTAAAATCATCATTGCTTGTATTAAAAGCTTCTGCAACCTCTTTCCAAAAGCGCCGACCTCCTTCATCAAGTTCGCATCGTGTTAGTGTGTCACCTGAAGTGATAAAACGTTCAAACACAGTCTCAGAGAAGAGGATGTTTAGTAGCCGAAACAAACAATGCCGCAAGCGCCGCTCTGTTGTGTCCCCTCCGGTGTCGCGACCACGTTTACTAAAGCGCTGATTCTCGGGAAGCAACTCCATGGCTGTTTGAGACTCGTCGTAGCCTTGCAAAATAGCCACTGGAGCAGCCTTGTTCGTGTTCTTCGCAACAGATAGTTTGCGTGAGGTACACTCTAGCTTCACCTGATCTACTGACCAGGTACTGTAGTCATCCGATGACGGCGGGGGGGCCGTCCGCTTGCATTCATGCTTCTGGACGGCTCTCCAGTTCCCACTAATTTTTGGTTCACTGCTTCCTTGTTGCGATTCACTGGTTTCTGGCGCGTCCATCCTCCTACGCACTGCGATTTCTACTCAACAACGGCAATGATAGTACTGGAGGCAGACTTTGCGACTCTTCAGATCATGATCTTGATAGGAATGAAGAATCGGCGATTGTTATACCTTTCCCTAAACAGATCAGGAGTTCACGTGATCCCGTTAAGAACCGGCCTTATCCCCTGAGAGTCTTCGTATTCTCGAATCGGCGAAGAGTAGTGGTGGGCTGCTCGTAGTACACGGATGTGTGCGGGGATACGATCACCCCTTTAACATCTTAACCGATTCTAGGGCGTCGAAGAATTTTGCACGCAGCCAGACGGTTGCTCGTAATAGCAACCAGCTGCCCGATGCTTTGAGAGAAAGCAAGGGCAACGGGACGGTGTCAGTGCGACTGGCCGACGGGAAGGTCGTCACTGTCCCCAACGTCCAAGTGGATCTGGCCGTCAAGTTTGAAGACTTTGACAGCCTCAAACAGTTTACTGCTCTCGACATGGATCCCTACGATATGATTCTGGGCATGCCCTGGCTTGAGAAGCACGAGCCCTGGATCGACTGGCGAGGCAAGGCAATCGGTGCCAGCCGCCCTGCGCAGTTCGACAGAGCATTGGTGAGTCATGTTCCCACCTCTGGCAGGACCCGGGGCGCTCGCAAGGGCTGCCAGGGTACCAAAGCATCCGGCAGATGCTTGGGAGTCGTCGACGTATATGACGACTCCAAGGATGTTTTATGGTGGCAGCGCCCAGAGAAGGCGCTGGCCAAGTGGGTAACTTAGGTCCACAAGCGGGTAGCTTAGTTCCGCAGACAGCTGTAGCTGTCACGAAAACTGACAATAGCGTGTTCAGGGTGGGTAACAGAGTTCCACACACGATAGCCCAGACCTTAACCGAAGAGGAAGACGTCGGATACGATTCCTGTGTGGGTAACATAGTGCCACACGCGTTCGCCCAGACCTTAACTGAAGAGGAAGGTGTCGAGCACGCTTCCTGTGTGGGTACCACAGTACCACACGAGTGCCTCGGATATCGGCGCTCCGACATCCCCAGACGTGGGTATTAAAGCTCCACGTCACGGTCGCCGCCGACGACGCCGCCGCCGCCACAAGTCGGATCTGAACCTCCTATGGTGTAGTGATTTCTCCAGAGTTGCAGATAATCGCCCGTTGACAAAAATGCGGCACCACCCAAGATGTTCAAGCGACGAGCCCTCGGTCACGTGATGTACGGTGACTCCAAGGTGCAAGAGACTCGACGGCGTCACTACCGAACACTCAGCGAATATTGGATACGGTCCAGATGTCACTCAATCCAGGATGTCCTTATTATTAAAAATGGACTGGCCGGATTCGCATTCAGCGGCCAAGGACTGATCATCTACGCTACGAACCCTCGGTGGCGGTTGGGATGAGTTCGCAGAGGGATCCGCGACTCTTTGAAGGCACGTTCACTGTCTGGGACAGGGCGTGAAATGTTAAAGATGCTCATGCGACGGTGCAGACGACGCTTGGCGTGCAATAATATCCATAACGGATCATTGTTCACTTGATATTTGTAAACTTGATTAGGCCTTCCTATAAGGAATAGACCCGAAAGGGCAAACATAAACACAGAACAGAATTTCCACTCAAGCATACAGAGCGACGTCCGGCGTCAAGGTAAGCGTCTGGTCAAGCTTATTTGAGTGTGTTATGCCTGTCGGTGAGCTCGAAGCTCTGTAGCGAGGGTTCATCCAGCAAGGCCAAGAGACTGTGTGTATTGGCCGATTACTATCGGGAGGGTTTAAGTGACGGCTTATTGTTGCCTATTTGCACGACTGGGAGTGCTTGTATCGCATCCCTATTATTTTTCCAACCGAGTGTTGAACACTCGGTGCCCTCGTAAAAGGCTTACCCGTGCCTGGTACCCTTCCGCTGTTGGCCACGAGGATTTATAACACCTATTAGCTTTGCTCGTGCTAGTAACGTGTTCTTATTTTACTGGTTGGCCTATATAAGCAGTTTACAAGGCCCAGTCTGTCCCGGTGCAAGGGCAGAACTGGGGTCTTCAGGTCCGCCCGAACGATCGTTTGCTATCCTAACAAACGTATTGTTGTGGGAACGTCCTAACAACATTTGTAGCTAGAGCTCACGTGGGAATTCCAACACCACAACTGGTGCGCAACCCGGTAACAGAGTGTGACCATTGTGAACTGTTTGTATGGCCTCCCAGTTTAAGAGCTACCAAGCGAAGAAGAACAACAAAAACAAGAGAACAAGAAACATGGCGAAAGGACAACAGGCGGTACCAGCTACGCCTGCCAAGTCTGGCGGAGCTCGCAACGAGGGTTCAAGTCTGAACCTGTCGGCTGCACGCTTTACAGCCGCCACCGAGATTTCGGTGAGTTTGACGACGAGGCGGACATCGGTCCTGACGCCCACGATTATGACGATTACGAAGACAAGACGCCTGCTCCAGAGCCAGGCGCAGCAACACCGGCGACGGTCACGCTGTCATCGGGGCTAAGTGGGGCGACCAGTTCCCTTTCGAGGAACCTCGCCGACGAGCTAGATGACGTTGCGGGACCAGAACCGATCTATGAATAATATGACGATGGGACCGAGGGTTCTAAACCTTCGGTGGCGAGTGCAAAGCATTCAACGTTGCTGAAAGCACCTCGCCCACCTATTAGCGGTGATATGCCAGCCGCCAAACGCGTTTGTGACCGCGTACAAGCGCTGACGCAGAATGTTGAGTGGATGCAGCTGTTCAAGCCCATCCCCAAAAGAAAGGCCGACTGTCCCGCGCTTGCGCAGGAGCTTCAGTACCCAGTCAGCTCGGTTTCGACTAGCCAAGTTGCCGAGGATCCAGTTTTGCTAATATTGTCGCTGGGCTTCGAGAATGAGACGTACCCACCGACGATGTCGCTCCAAGATTGGCGTCCTCGTGAGGCCAGAGCTGCTCTCCAGAAATGGAAGAAGAAGCCTCGGAAGGCATTTGGTGCAGTGGGCATTAACGCTGGGAAGCAGCCTGTGAGTCGACCGATTGTTCATGCTGAAGATCCGTCCACGATTCTGCTGCCGCAGACACCCCAACGACTCGACCATACTCCTCCGACCAAGCGTGGAGTTGATCGTGGTGCCTTTGGCGCTACCGAGGCTTCACCGTATTTTCAAGACTCGCACATGGTTACGCCACGTTCGGAGAGCCGTATGCAACGCGTGTACGCTGGTAACGAGGGTTCATTCGGTCGCCGGGGCGGTGCGCGAGCTTCCAAAAGTGGTGCCGGACGTCGTCAGGCTATCAGCGATGGTTCATCAAGTGACGATGACATTTTGGTGCGGACATTCGACGAGGAAGATCCTCAAGTCGCGTTGATGCGTCAAATGAATGTGCTGGCAACGCTGAACGACGTGGACCCGACACCGAGGATTGAAATGACATCACACCGACCATTGGATCGCATCACGCCGTTCTCAGGCTCTCGTAACAAGAGCGAGAACTGTATGCAGTGGCTCCGTGGGTTCGTCTATGAAATGACTGGAACCCACACAGATGCCGATAAATGGTGCATTCCATTTGAGCTAAGTCTCCGAGACGGAGCCATTCATTGGTTCCGTCAACTTCCGAAGAAGACGAAGCGCAAGTGGAAGCTGATGCGCGATGCGTTCATCCGCTACTATTGCTCGCAGTTCACGCAGATGACACTGTCCCGTTACTACTCTGCAAAGCGGGAACGTAACGAACATCTGTGCAACTTCATACAAAGGCTGAATAGCTACGCTCGGAGCGCCCGTTTACCCTTCGAGAAGAGTGGTCGCGACGCGAAAGAACACGTACAGCAGTTCCTGGCAACATGCGATGATGACAAGCTGGCGGAGTGTCTCTACCACGCTCGAGTCGCCGACATTCACGAGCTCGAAGAGATCATCGAAGATGTTCTCAAGGGCAAGGAGAGGATGGCCAAGCGTGACAGTGAGTACCGATACTCCAAGAGTCGTGATACGCGACGCGACGATGGATTCGCCCGCAACAACCGGCGTGATGACCGTCGCCGCGATGACAACCGCAACAAACCAAGAGTGACACTCATTGAAGCTACGGTGGACGACCTACTAGCTGAATTAGAAGGTCGTGAAGCTGCTCAAGGAGGCAACGAGTATTCAAACTAAGATCCGAACGCTTACGACAATGTCCAAGATGAGTACAGCGACTTTCAGCCCGATAATACGGATGGTGATTTCTCATTGGATGAAAACGACCGATACCTCGCCGCTGCTAACGAAAACGAGCGCCGTGCAGCTGCTGAAGGCACCTACGCACGTTCGGACAACCGTCAACCGCGTGGAAACACGCCTGATCGCGAGAATGGCTTCAATCAAGATCGCCGAGGTGGTGACCGTGGGTTCAATCAGGACCAACGCGGTCGACGTGACTTCAACCGCGACAACCGACGCCCACAGTACGGACCATGCGCGGTGTGCGGCGGCATGAGTCACTCCGCCCACTACTGTAACAAGCGATGCAAGTTCTTCAAACAACTCCACGATGCTGGACAATGCGAACTTTTCCGCAACTTCCAAAACCTTGCCAAATTCGTGCTCACTAATGCACGAAGGAGGAGCTCCCTCCAGAGCTCAAGGCCGTCGTTCAAGAACGTCATTTAAACTAGGCAGCCCGCTAACTACAACTGGGTTGGTCCCTATCGGGCTACCACAGTTAACCGAGCCTTCAATGGAAGCAGAGTGTATCTTTGCTTACATGGGGCAGAGTGAAGGACCTGATAATTACGTAACGCGACGGAAAACGAAAAGGAGAGAAGTAGAATCCTCGGTGGAGGTGTTGGAGAGAGAGTGAAGTGTGCTGATGCTGTTGAGGGCACCAGCGAGGGCTCGTTCGGCGTGGTTTCGAGTGCAGCGCGAGACGAGCGCAAGGGTCACTCCAAGATGATGAAATTGAACCCTGGCGAGAGACAGGGGTGGTGGTCGGCCAAGAAATTCGACCGACGAATCAGAATGAGAGCTCTGGTGCAAGGCGCTGTAAACGACAAGCGTACGAGGATCCTCCTCGACACCGAAGCGAACATTAGTGTGATCACTGACACCTTTGCCACGAAGTTGCGGCTCCGAGATGTACCTGATCACGGACGCCGTATTGACATTCAAGGAATTAGCGAAGGCAAGGTGTCTACGACGCGACGAGCGTGCGTTAAGATTACGCTCGGATGGGAGATGGTGTACGAATTCGAGATGTGGGTCATGGCGTATAGTGCAGGTGTCGACGTGGTACTCGGGACCGACTTTATGATCCCAGTTGGGATTCGGTTGGACCTGTTTCACGGCGCGGAGCAATTTCCGCACGAAGTCCAAATCCCACTGATCAAGACCAAAAACATGATCGACAGTGAAGAGTACGGCTCTCATGTTAACGCCGGGCCACCTGAGCGTTTGGACATTCAAGCGCACGAGTGGCGAGAATATCGACTAGCGAAGCGTCAAGTCGAGCTGGAAGTACACGTACTGTGGGCTCGTCGAACGGACATAATCCCGTCAGTGGCGAGGTTTCGACGTGGACGGCCTCAGAGTATTCGGTTGACCAATGTGTCCGACCAAACTGGGTACCTACCAGCACACGACTCGATCGCGATGTGGATTCCGGATGGGGATTTGCCGCGAGATGACGGCTATTTGCGTCTGGACTCCGAGAAGTACCAAGATTGGCAAGTATCTATGAAGGCTGCAGAGATCGCGAGCTGTTTCAGCGTGAGTGTGAAATCTACGAGCAATGGCTTGCATCTCAGCCTTCAGCAGTCGAGCGACCAAACTATCAAGAACCCAGTGGGGTGCTTGCAAGGACTCTTGAAGACTCGCTAAAGGACTCTGGTGATCGTCTGATGTGTGCAGAACGCTGGACGAAGATCATAGAGGAACGTGAACGAGTGGAGGCCTGTCTGGCGTCTGGGGCGACAGCCGGGGACTCGGCTGTGTCCAACTTTCCGACAAGCCTTCAGACACTTGTACGACAGCTCGCGGCGGAAGAAATAATGCAAACGAAGCCTCGGTAGCGCGTACACACGATCTACTGAGCTCGGTAAACCTTTTGAATACGCCAACGAGTGTTCGTTTCGAGTCTGGGGTGACAACAGGAATGACACATTGTAGCACTGGATCAGATGGATACACCAATCTACACGATGTTGTCCCGGCCTTGTGCGCAGCCAAATTTGCGAACGAAGCATCGGTGGTTGGTCCAGAGGACGCGGACGTTGCGATAAAGGTGATGAGCCCGGCACCGAGTGTTCGTTGCGAGATTAGAGCAAATACCGAACTGTCAAGCCAACGATCATCCGAGGCGCTGAACAGAAGTCAACAGCCCAATATGTCAGCTGCCTGCGCATTCAATATTGCGAGCAAAGACTCAGCCGGTGGCCTAAAGATGGGAAACCAGGCGGGGAAGGTGATAGACCAAGTACCGAGTGTTCAAATTGAAGTGGATGCCGACGTTGAGTCGAGGGAAGGGTCCGTCGCGACTTTGGACGAGACGTACATGTCGGTCGCTCGCGTGTTAACAACCGAAGGAAATGAAGCAACGGAGGACACAAGAAGTGACTTCTGCCAACACCCAGCTAACAACATCGGTCTGGAAGACTACGCAAGGAGTTGGCCTTCCTGCCGGACCTTACCGAAGAAATCAACACGACGATAGACTACAATGCGCCCAATGTTGCTGATCCCCAGCTGTCGACCGATCGCCGAGAACGTCTGGTTGCAACGCTGAAGAACCACGAGCACATCTTGATTGCTAGTGGTAACGCACTGCCGCCACCAGCTTACGGCGAAGAATGCGATATCGACACGCAGGGGCATGCCCCAATCAAACAGCGTGCCCGACGCGCGCCGCTACGATTTATCGGCAAGCTGTACGAGCTGCTACGGGCTTTGTTGAGAACAGGACTGATCGTCTTTTCAGACAGTCCATGGGCATGGCCGATCGTGATTGTGATAAAAAAGAACGGGCTGGACATCCGCTCTGCATTGATTACAAGATGGTGAATGCCATCACCGCGATCATGGAGTATGCAATGCCGCTAGTCGACGATCTGTTGACTGATCTCGCGTGCTACCTATGGTTCTGCTTGCTGGATGCTGCAAGCGGCTTCTGGGCGGTCATGATGACCTTGCGAGCACGTAAAGTGTCGGCATTTGTCTGCGCACTCGGACACTTCGATTGGTTGCGCATGCCCTTCGGGCTAAAGAACGCGTCGATGATCTACCAAGGCATGATTGACAACGCGCTCTGGGGGTTCGTTAAGCCAAAAGGAGGTTGGTTTGAATACTCGGAGACGATGCTTAGCTGAAGAACATGCCAAGGAACGTCGTGGAACAAGCACCGAGAGCTCGTTTCAAACGAAATTCGCGGCAGACCGCGAAGCACCGGGTGGAGACTGACCCTGTATTACAACTCGTCAACAGTCCCGTCGCTGACATGTTTACGAACGGGTAGCCAAATGAATCATCGCTGGTACTCGTGTTTGGTCGACGATCGTTTGTGGATGATATTTGCTTTGGTGGCGAAGATTTCGACAGCTGTATGGCTACGCTGGATCGAATGCTGCCAAGATTTGCACAGTGTCGGATCAGCATTAGTTTCACCAAGAGCATCTTCTGCCAGCCAAAAGTGGACTTTCTGTCGCATTAAATTTCGCCAGAAGGTATCAGAGCTGATCCGAAGAAGCTTGCAGCCATCACCGAGCTTTCGTTTTCAATGAGCAAGCAGGGCACGCAGTCGTTCCTTTGAGCGGTTAATTACTACATCCGCTTTATCCAGAGTTTGTTGTCTAGACTCGGTCTCACCCTCACTGCCCGAACCGAACTCACGTTCAACGGACCGCGGGTTCGGCCGGTTGTTTGGAGAGACCGAAGGTGACGGACTGCGGCGCGTGCTTGTACACTTGCTCGCAGCCGCGTTACTAGCTGAGGCGATCGCCTCCGAGGCCACCTTAGTAGCCTCCTGAAGTGCAAAGCCTTTGCCGCGAGGCTTAGTACTATTGGCTTGCGCCTTTCCGGCAGCAGCCTTGGAGCGTGTTTTCGCACCGCTCTTCGCAGTGCCACGGGGCATGCTAAAGGTCGACGTGAAGACCGAGGAGAAGAGCGCTCAAAAGCTACTCGGGGATCTAACTGTAAAGTGAGCCTCCGCCGCGCTCGCGCAGTCAAGTCGATGTATTTCGACTTTGAGAATGAGAGTTTGTGACGTACACTTCCTCATTCCGATTGGTCGGTAAACCGGACCTAAGTGAGGGAGGATGTAACGGGGTACGTAGCCCCTAGTGTACCCCTAGTTACATGAAGTGTGACACGTCACACTTCGGGATACCTGGTACATGGTACCAGGGTCGTCCGAGGCCAACCATTGGCTGATGACATATTTTTCTATAGGTGACTTCTGGTTTGTTTATTTAACTCAAGCTTAGCCTACCTATAAACACATTCAGCTTACAACTTACCTTAAATTGGCCACTTCGTTCCCTTAGACAAAAGGGACCTGTGAACTACTGCTCACTGAGAGTTTGTATACTCTCCGAAGCGAACTTCCTCTAGCACAAGGTGCTGTGTGACCCCGTCACACATACCCTATGGATGTGGACTGGATGGATCAGCAATAGGTGACTACACAGGATGGATCTGGAGAATAAGGGTACGAAGGGTGGCAGGAGGAACCTGGTTCGTGGTAGTATAATTGAGATCCACTAAGCGGAGGCTCGGATCCACCCTCGCCCGAGCACACCAAGGGGATATGGGATCCACCACGTGTGGGTGGATCAAGTGGGGATTCTATGGAAGAAGTGCTATAGACACCATCTGAAGGTGGATCTGGCAGACTGAAAAGCAAGGTCCACCACTAGATGTCCCAGATCCCACTGCCCCGTGTCCGAATCCAACGGATTTTGTAATGGGCCCCTCCATTACATAAGTAGGTAGATTTCCTTACATAAGTATGTGCATTAGCACACGACTAGCGTGTGCTGAAATGCTATCCTGCCATTGGCTAATATATGGGGAGCCAGACCCATTATTAGCCAATTGGACTATGACGTGTATTTGAGTGGCCGGGGCTGTGGCCTTGGTCCTTAAATAAAGTCAGAGTTGATTTTGTCTTAAACCTAAGACTCGGTCGTTCTATTGCGAGCTTCCTCAACACTATAGTGCAAGCAAGTAACGGAGTAAATACCTGGTCGGTTACACCTGGTAGCACTTAGTAGTCCTTCCAATGACAAAGTTCGACATGAGCCATGTCCTCGACCACGCGGCTTTCCCCCATCTCACTCGGATCGAGTGGAAAGCTCTCCACCGCCTCGCGGCGGTGTCCAGAGAAGCCGTCGTCACGTCGCTGCTGCGCTCAGCGACGCCCAACGAGCAGCGCGTTGCGACACAAGAATTCATGAAATGCGAGCTCGCCGATGCGAATCGGTGAGTGTCAACTCCCTCGCGTATCTTCACGGATGACGTCGTGAAGCTAGAGACGTCCACCTACTCCGGTGCCGGAGAAGACCGACTTCCGCTGAATCGCTGGTTTCGAGAGATCTACATCGCCTCGAGGTTGATCGAGGCGCCTTCCGCGAAGGCCCACTTCCTTCTCTCGCGGCTGTCTGGGAAAGCCAAGGAATGGGCCCTCGGCAAGTTGGGTCGTCGACCCCAACGCCTTCCCCACTCTGGATACCCTCCAAAGTGACCTTCGGCTCGCGTTCGAGCCGCTGCAAGATGAATACCGAATTCGGGCAGACTTCTTCGCCCTTCGGCAAGACACGATGACTATGCGCGACTACGTCCAGAAGACGCGACACCTCGCGTCGTGTATCATGGCCAAGGCCATCGATATGGCCTCTCGGGCTCATGTGCTCGTGTTCGGTATGCGCGAAGGCATGACGCGCTACTGCCTTACCAGATCGGATCTCTTTACACTCGAAGAGGCATTTGCCCTTGCACTACTGCACTACGCGAGGACTACGTGGTTGCGGCGTCATACGCTCACGCGCTGCCCGCTTCAGCTCGAGAATCTGCACCCGAGCCCATGGACATCGACGCTATCGATGCGACGAGCAATCGTCAGCGTCATGTAGCGCGTCGAAGCGGTGCTTGGAACGGTCGTTCTCTCACCTGCTTCCGTTGCCGGAAGGTCGGTCATCGCGCGGCAGGAGTGCCGCGCGCCAGCTCCAGTGCTTTCGCATGTCGATGCCGAGCCCGTGAGTTCTGACCAGCCAAAAAACGGTCAGGGTCAGTAGGTGCGGAGCGCCCTACTGGCTGGAATGAAGGTCCGGGTTCCCTGGTGACAACCTAATCTCCTAGCGGTCCTGTGCTACATGCACACTTTCATGTCACCACCACACCGAGCGATTCAAGATTGATCATTGTCAGTCTTCATGTCGCCGGCGCCCGGCGACCACTGCAAGCGCTCCTTGATTCAGGAGCGACCAACATCCGCGCGTCGTGCTTGTCGGTACTCCCGTCGGACATCACTGTCCGCAAAGGTACGCTGTCAAGTTGGCCGATGGGAAATTACGCCGCGTTGCGCTGCGCGAGATTACACTTCCGTACACGTTCGACGGTTTCCGAAGCAACGACGACTTTCTCGTCATTGAGATGAATTACGCGTTTGACTGCATCCTGGGTATGCCGTGGTTGACGCGCTATCAACCAGATATTGACTGGTTGGCCCGGTCGGTCAAGCGTCGCAGTGGTTATGACGTGAGGGAGCTGTTCACGCACCTCGTGGTCGCCCATAAAGATTGGCCTCACGCTACCGTCGTGGATGACCGGTCATCCACGACGCACGTTGCGCACAGAGTGAGCGATGGTCCTCTCTGTACGGCTTGTGCAGTGCTGTTAGCTGACGAATCCCCGCGGCGACGCGGGGATGAAGACCAACTGGCGGTCAAGCAGGGGCTCCCGTCAATTGAGCCGGTGGTCGAGCAGTTGGCGCTCCCGCTGAACACTACCGCGGTCGAGCAGAGGCTTCCGCTAGAGGGGGGTGACATCTCGTCCAGCGAGAGCGACTCATCATCTTCGAGTTTGCACTCGAGGCGGCGAAAAAGGAAGTCGAAGCGGCGTCGGCTGAAACCTCGCCGAGAGCCCGTACCAAGTGACAGCTCACCGACGGAGTCGGTCTGCGTGCTTGAGTATGTGGAAAGTACCTCCGGTCGCCGACGAACGCTCGAGCTTGCAAACCCACCTCGATAGGCGCAGTCGATCACTCGACTTCCAGGCCTCTCCTGGAAGAACTTCCTTCGCGGCCTCAAGAACGATGAAATCGAACAGGTCTGCCTGACCACCGACGCCGATTCGGCGTCGCTCGAAGTGAATGCAGTCAGTGACGACGACGCTCCCTCGCGCCCAAAGAGCGCCGAGCCGAAGTCGGCCCGCGAGGAGTGCTTCGCAGCGCAATCTTGGGAAGCGCTTTGCGAATCCGGCAATCCTGTCTTCGAGTCCGCCCGCGAATATAAAGATGGCTTTCCGGATAAGATCCCAGCTGAGCTACCAGCTGACCGAGGAATTCGCCACGAGATCGATCTCGTGCCCAGCTCGAAGTATTGTGTGACGCGGCAGTGGCCGCTCCCGCGAGATCAGGTCCAAGCTATCGATGACTTCTTCGAGAGCCGCCGCAAGGCGGGTCATGTGCGGGAGAGCACATCGCCGCACTCCAGTCCGACCTTCTGTGTGAAGAAAGCCACGGGTGGGTGGCGCATCGTCCATGCCTTCAACAAGCTGAACGACGCTACCATTCCTGCCCAAACGACGATTCCTCGGAAAGACATGATGCTCGACGCAATGTCGGGTAGTGAGGTCTTCAGCGCCATCAACTTGACCGATGGGTTCTACCAAATCCTCATAAGGCTGAGCGACATACCGCTCACAGCGGTAAGCACGCCCAGTGGTATGCTCTGGGAGTGGCTTGTTATGCCACAAGGCTTGAAGAATGCCGCCGCCGCGTTCAATCGCATGGTATCCTATGCGCTGCGCCCGCTCCGCGATTTCGCACCGAGTAACTTTGACGACATCTTCGTACACAGTCGCGCTGAGGGAGGCCTCAGCGCGCTTAAGGTCCACTTGAAGCAAGTGATGCGCGAAAACAAGCTGTATGCCAGCTTGAAGAAGTGCATACTCTGTGCGCCGGAGAGTCCGGTGCTTGGCTGCTTTGTGAGCAGAACGGCGTCCGCGCCGACCCCGAGAAAGTGTCGTCGATATGTGCATGGCCTACGCCACAGAATCCCACTGAATTGCGTCAGTGGCTGGGTGTCGCAAATTATCTCCACAAGTACACGAAGAATTACGCCGGATTGATTCAGCCGCTTTCTTCGTTGTTGAAGAAAGATGTGTCGTGGTCGTGGACTTTCGCGCATCAAGTCGCCTTCGACTCGGTGAAGAAGCATCTCGCCGAGGCCCCAATCCTCGCGCTCCCGGATGACTCGAAACCTTTTCACGTCGTCTGCGACGCAAGCGATTTCGCCATCGGCTGTGCGCTGATACAATTCAATGATGAAGGTCGAGAGCGCGTCGTAAGCTACCAGTCCAAACAGATGAAGCCGGCGGAGCGCAACTACCCTGTTCACGACAAGGAGCTCCTTGCGATGCGCTACGCTCTGATCAAGTTCAGAGTGTACTTGTTGTACGAGGATACCTTCGCGGTGTACACCGACCATGCATCGCTGAGGAAAGCGATGAAGAACCCTCATCTATCCCAGCGGATGGCCCGCTGGCTTTCATTCTTCTCCGAGTACAACTTCGTGGTCCATTACAAGCCCGGCAAGAACAACATTCTCACCGACGTTTTGTATAGGCGTCCCGACTACGACCCACGCGGTGTATTGGGCCGACAAGCTTCGCTCGATGAAGACGATGTAGACGAGTGTGCCACGAGAGAGGTGTCAGGAGTCAACCTGACGAGCGTCTCCCCGGTAACGCCACTTCGCGACGAGGTCCGAGCTGCTTACGAGCATGACGCAATGTACTCCAGTATCCTGGAGCATCTCCGCTCTCCCAGCGCCGACACACTGGGAGCCCTTTCCCGCTCTGTACGAAACAAAATCCACCGATATCGTCTCGAGGACGAGCTGCTGACGTATGACGAGCTGCTGACGTGTCGTTGTCCCTAACGACCCCGATCTGCGCTCACGGATTAACCATGAGTCTCATGATGCCCCGCTAGGCGCTCATCTCGGTCGCGAGAAGATGTTTGCCGCTGTGTCACGCGACTTTTGTTGGCCCCACCTGTATAAATGGGTGCGTAAGTGGGTGCGCACCTGCGAGATCTGCCAGCGCGTGAAATCTGCCTCGTCTTCGCAGGCCCCCTTGCGTCATCCACCAGTGGTCATCGAGACCTGACGCTCGGTGTCGATGGACTTCATCTTCAGGCTCCCACCCGACGCAAAAGGACGTTCAGGTGTCTTGGTGTTCGTAGACCGCTTCAGCAAGATGGACTACCTGATTCCGGTGTCGGATTCGATCACCGCGGCAGATACCGCGGTGCACTTCATCGATACAGTCCTCCGCCATCATGGCCTTCCTGAATCTATCGTCTCCGACCGCGACCCGCGCTTCACGTCGGCCTTCTGATCAAAGCTCTTAGAGCTACTGGTTTTGAAGCTGTTGATGTCCACGGCAGCTCATCCGGAAACGGACAGCCAGACGGAGCGCGTAAATCGCGTCCTCGAAGACGTCCTTCGAAGCTAAGCGACGTCGTTCTCCAGCTGGAGCTCGTTTTTGCCTCTGGCCGAGTTCGCGCTGAACAACGCGGTACACGCGTCGACTGGGCTGACGCCCTTCTTCATTAAGAACGTGCGACACCCACGTGTCTCTGCTCTCCTCGCCGTGGGCCATCTCACAGCGCCGTGTGTCTCCACTCTGGGTGGGAAAGAAGCTCCCGACAAGTCATCTCCTCCAGCTCTGTTTCCCCACCCTTAACACCGGTACTGGGTCAATCGGTACATACACCGGTTGCTAATGATATCTCGAGTGTATCCCCAGTTTCCACGTCGGTCAACGCAGTGACACGTTCCGCACCGAGCCCACTTGCGCCGGCTAACTACGCGCCGACGCATGCGGCGCGACCAATCGACTCCGCAGTCGTCTCCGACTTTGTACTACAGCGCCAAACGGTCACCCGCTATGTTCGAGACGCACTGCAGGACGCAGTGGACAAGCGGAAGGAGAACGCTGACAAGAATGGCCGCAAGAAAACGGCCACATTTACGACAGGCGAACGAGTGTTCCTGTCGACTGAAGGTATCAGAAACTCAGCGGTCACCAACCTCGGCGCGAACAAACTCGCGCCGCGCTTTATTGGACCGTTTACGGTAACCAAGGTTATTGGTGACGCCTATACGCTCGACATTCCTTCAACACTACGGCTACATCCGACGTAGAACGTCAGATGTTTAAAGAAGTACCATCCGTCCGAGATCCCGGACGCTGATTCGTCCTCGAGCGACGCGGCAACTTTCCAGTGAGATGGTCCTCCTCCTTTGATTGGTTCCTCGGGCGCTCAGCGTTGGATCGTTGAGCGAATCTTCGACCATGACCTTCGCCAGTGTCATGGTACCTGCGACGATCATACTGAAGCGTTTCCACAGGGTCGCGCCCTGCGGGACAAGGAACAACACTATCGCGTGCGTTGGCTGGGACTCTCCCCAGGTAAAGATACTTGGGGGCCGCGCAGTCGCTTGCTGGAAGACGTTCCCGACAGCGTGAGCTAATACGAGAAGACACTCACGTTCCGAAGCGTGAGTGAGCCGGGTATTGATACCCGCAGTGAAGAAGGCGACCAGCCTCCGCGGGTACACGGAGGCGCTCGCCGTGATGATTAAGAAGAAAATTGGAGTCGACGCCGGGATCGAACCGGTGACCAGCTACACGAGAGCTCGGCACTGTACCGCTGAACCACTCGGTGAGTAAGCCGAGTGAACAAGTGAGTGAGTGAGTGAGTGAGCGAGTGAGTGCGTGAGTGCGCGAGGTTCCACGACGACGAGTGGAACCCAAGCTCGCAGGACGCTATATTCCGACGTCGCACTCGTCTGAGTCTACAGGATACTTCTCCGTACTCTGTGCAGTCGCACATCGTCGCTCGGTCAACTGAGTGAAGTGGTTGTCGTCCCCGTACTCGCGGTCTCAAGAACCTGGTGCGCTGTCTTCGTGATCCTCGTGTCCGCTGAAACAACATGGACGTCCCACGATGGATGTATCCCCAAGCACAAGAAAGTCTTCAGCCGGTGCCCCGTATTTGCGTCTGTGGTGATCATCGTGTCCTTGCAAAAACACTTGCACGTGCGGTTGTCGCGGAGTTTGATCTCCGTGGGAATCGAACGTACTGCGCGCGGGCATGCTTCGTTACCCGCTTGAACACGACGTCGCAGAATACACGATGTGCCTCAGGACATGTGCGAAGGTCCTAGCTCCACTTCACCAGAACCTAGCCCCTCCTCGCCTGGCACCTCGAAGCCCACGTGTGTCGACACCAGCGCCAGCGCTGGTGGCCTCCAAGCTGTTGTCTGAGATGGCTTCTCGCTCTACACGCTCGTTGCCGAGCGTGGTGCCTCTTGTTGATACGCCAATGGCTTGATATCGCGAGTGTCGCCTCTGCCGTCCCAGCAGTCTTCTCCAATGCTCTTCATCAGCGCTTATGTTGCGTAAGTGCAACTTTAAGAGGGGGTAATGTAATGGGCCCCTCCATTACATAAGTAGGTAAATTTCTTTGCATAAGTAGATGCATTAGCGCACGACTAGCGTGTGCTGAAATACTGTCATGTCATTGGCTAATATATGGGGAGCCAGCCCCATTATAAGCCAATTGGACTATGACGTGTATTTGAGTGGCCAGGGCTGTGGCCTTGGTCCTAAAATAAAGGCAGAGCTGATTTTTCGTTAAACCTAAGACTCGGTCGTTCTATTGAGAGCTTCCTCAACACTATAGTGTAAGCAAGTAACGGAGTAAATACCTGACCCGTTACAGATTAAGGATCCCACACAAAGTGACTAGGATCTATAGTATAGGGGTGGTAATTCCGATGGATCTCGAACTTCCGCGGAGAGATGGAGACTGTAGACACTCGCAATGTGGTTTTGGATGATAAGAGGGATCAGATCCACTAAGTGTGCACACGTCCGGTAAGGTGGACTAAAGTTGCTTGGATTCGGGATAGTGTACCCATGATATGGCGACCTTACAATGATTACGTCATGGATCCGGTGGATCTGATGCTGATACAGCTGGGGGATGGACCAAGTAGAGAAAGGGCAGGTAGCCGAGTCTGGTAAGGGATTTACTTGATAAAAGACATAGATGGTAGAAATCCAGGCAGTTATAGGCTAAACTATGAATCAGAACACAAGTGCCTTCCTGCCCTCAAGAATCGGAACTACATTGACCGAGCTCAGTGAAGGTTGATAATTGCGTTTTTAGTGTTGGTAGTGATAACTAGATAATATATTGGCCAGATCCTACCACCTAGTGAGCTTTCCATCCACACGTGCAAATCGCAAGGTAAACCAGATTTACTACTTGGTCAGGTATACCTAAGAAGCTCTCAACTCTCAAGATCCCGCTACAGAAGGCGGCAAGTACGACGCAAAGGAAAACAAAGGCAAGGGAACAAACCCGCAAGGAAAAATACGGCCAGATCCCAGATCTAGTCCCTGGACCCACCAAGCTCGAATATTCGCGTGGGATCCAGAAACAACTACGGACGCAGAGTGAAGATCTTACCACTACTGCTCCACCCCATCCCCACGTCTCGCCAAGACACGCAAGCTTCACCACTTGAACTATTCGGAAGCTACCGAGAGAGCAAGATCCCGCCCTACCGACGGGTACACAAGGTGAGGAAAGTTCAGCAGATCACGGATCATCGGGGGGGGGGGCTTCGCAAGTTGGTGTCTGGGCGCTGTTGGTAATTTGGATCCATCAATCTCGCAGATTTTGCTGATCCCGCTACACCACACGAGTAGGGTATGCGCAGTAGGCGTACGCCCGAGTGGCTTGGATATTGAGCGTATTCTGGTTCGTCCCGGGACGTCACGATGCTTCCACGAGGACGTGTGTGAACCAATTGGAGATGACCTTTTCGCCGGACGTCTGATCATTTGCACTCGATGTCGCGTTGCACCACGCCGACACCCATACGTTTCTCGTAGTGTTATTGGTCAGAACTATGTGAGAGAGCCCATTGATAACGTGCCATTAGTCAGCTTGCTAGCTGTCATATTACCATGCGCATAGCTCCCACTTCTAAAGAGATCCTCATGGATCTTGGCAAACCACTAAGATCTACTCCGCGCCCGGCGTACCGTTCATTTTCCACCTATTCAGCGCCAATTTAGTATAACCAGATGGATTTGGCGCCAAACTTGTGCGCCTTGTTCCGACGACTTAATGACAGGGAGTACTCGTCTGCACGAAACCAGCGCGGATCAGTAATTGATGTCTGGGCACTGCAGATTCTGCCAATCCCTACTTACTCTTGTGCGCACGTGCGCATCGGACATTCCTCTGAGGGCTTGTACCAATAGATGGATTGGAAGCTTCAAACGGTAATGGAGGATGAACAACAACGCCAGATTTGGTGGGGCAACTTAATCAAAAGAGTGACTTATAAGTACAGAAGGTGCCGAAGGTGTTTTTTTTTTTCGTTTGCATAAATACAAGTACAGTACTGCACCCCGTTTTTGCGTCCTCGGAATTTTGATAAACCTCCGGATGTAATGATCCAAAATCTGAAACGAGCAGTGATTTGTCAGCTAAAATATAGTTTATTTGCAAATCCTATGTGGTCCACCCCTGCGAAAACGGGGTGCAGTACTGTACACGTTCACCAGACGCCGATTCGGGACCACCAGCAAATCGAGAATCCGTTGTGAATCGTTTCAACCTTGTCAATCTTTTGATTTAGCTAATCCAAGATAAACGTACCTCAAAGACAGCTGATTTCGGGATTGTGCTGTCGTGATCTATTTGCAACAGTCTTCGATTCAGTTCGCGCAAGGCAGCAAGCTGAACGACAATTACTCTGGCGCGATGGAGCCGCCCGCGCCTGCGTCCGCGGTGGAACTTCCAGCGCAGGGGCGTGACTTGCTGCTTGGAGCGCTCGCGAGCGGCACTGAAGAAGCCAGCGCGCTGACCAGCAACAGCAACGGTCACACTGCCAGCAACAACAATATGGATGACCTACTCATGGACTCGTCGACCACCTCGACGCCCGCCGCCATGACGCACGAGGTTCACTGGGAGGGATACGTACGCAAAAAAGGGGACTGGCTGCCGCGCTGGGAGGAACGGTATCTCATCCTGGACGGGGCCACACTCACATACTACAATTCCAAGGAGGAGGCTCGCAGTGCGCGCAACCTGCGCGGCCGCATGATCATCAATAAGGTTCGGCCTGAGAACTACGGCAAGGCGCATGGCTTCCTCATTGAGACGCAGGGCCACAAGCATTTCCACCTGTGCTGTACCACAGAGTTAGAGAAAGACATGTGGGTCGAGATGATGCAGGCGGCTATTGAGGAAGGAGTTCGCCATGCACACAGTCGACTTTCGATGGAAGGGATGGAGGCACTACAGTTGCAGACGTCCCCCACACAGGTGGATCTACGTGGCTTCTATTTCGCCTTCCGCCAGCTTCTCATCTCGCATTCGTCATCGCCGCAGTTTTTCCCCAAACTCTCGCGTGACGTCGTACTCACATCCAATTATGCGCCTACTGTGCCTTTTTGGGGCGAATATCACGGTCTTGACGGTGTATTGCACTTCTTCTCTATCCTGTACGAGACTGTGGAGATCACAGCCTTTTTCGTGACAGATATCGCTCAAGCCAAGGAAGGATGCACCGCCGTGGTAGCCGGACGAGAGACCATGAAGAATAGAGATAATGGACGTAAATTTACGCAGCAATGGCAGCACACAATCGAGTTTGCACCGGACGGACGCGTCAAGAGTCTCACCATCTCAGCAGACCCCATTGCTGCCTCAGCAGTGTTTGGATGCAGTGCGACGTCGAGTCTGTCGCTGCCCATGGCGGCAGTCGTGGGTAACGCAGTCCATGACAATCCAGCAGGGAGACTCCACGTCATCGTGTTTCGTGGGGAACAAATTTCAGACCAGGGATTCGTTGACGACGACGAGCAGACAGACGGATCTGAAGCTGACAATGATAAACGACCGTCGAACCGCCGTGTGTTCCTGGGACTGCGCTTGGTAACTGACGGTAAGACTAACGTGTATGCTCCAACGTCGTCAGCCAACTGCGTCACTCGAACACGCACATGCGACCCGGACGAAGCTCGGAATCCCAAATGGAACTCCAAGCACGAGATCCCATTTGCAGGATCATCACGTGGTAAGCCTTGCTTTATCCTGATCGAAGCGTGGGAAGTTGTGGACAGCGATGGCACAGGGAAGGCCTCGGAACGTGTGGTTGGGGTCGCCAAGGTCAATCTGGCGCCGTTCCTGGCACTGGCCAGTACGTCGCGAACAGTTCGGGAGAGTGTAATTCACTCGGATATCGCCCGTGGTGCCGTGCCGCAGTGGTACACTCTACTGTCCGCAAACGAGACAAAGTTTACGTGTGGACGAGTACAACTCAGTATCAGCTTCGAAGCCTCGATGGCTTCGTTCGCTGCGATGTCTCGTGCGACTGCATCGCGATCTGGCATCGACGAAAACTCTCCCAGTTTGGACCTGAATGCCCCAACGCCGTTGGTGCGTCCATTAGGGGCTGTGGTCCAATCAATGAGTCATCGTGTTGCGTTGGCTCGTGGTTGCTCTTTCCGCGATACGAAACGTGACAACCACCAATTTCGAGTAGGCAACACCAACTTTGATGTTCCGAAGCGGTACCAGATGATCAAGGCGGTGGGTCAAGGCGCGTATGGCTGTGTGATCGCTGCTAGCGACACGGAGACAGGTCAAGCTCTCGCCATTAAAAACATCCCAAACGCTTTTAACGATCTCATCGATGCCAAGCGAATTCTTCGAGAAATCCGTCTCATGCGTCACCTGAACCATCCGAACCTGGTGAATCTGCTTGATCTGCTTCGTCCTTCAACTCTACAAGAGTTTAACGATGTGTACATTGTGACGGATCTCATGGAGACGGATCTGCACCGTGTTATTCACTCGAACCAGTCGATTAGTGATGACCACGTGCAGTATTTCTTGTATCAAATGCTGGTGGCTATTAACTACGTCCACTCCGCTGAAGTTCTGCACCGTGACTTGAAGCCGTCCAACATTCTAGTTAATTCAGATTGCGATTTGAAGCTGTGTGACTTCGGTCTTGCTCGAGGGATCCAGGGAATGGACTCGGGTCTTACCGAGTACGTCGTGACGCGGTGGTATCGCGCTCCAGAATTGCTACTTTCGTCCAAGTACGACAAGCAGATGGATGTGTGGGCTATTGGATGCATTTTGGCAGAGATGCTGGGACGGCGGCCTCTATTTCCTGGTCACGATTATCTGCATCAGCTAAAGATTATTATGGACGTGGTGGGATCTCCGCTAGAAGACTCGCTGGACTTCATTACCAACCCCAAAGCAAAACGGTTTATCTTGCGCCAGCCTAAGAAGCCGAAGGTACCGCTCTCATCGGTGTATCCGCGTGCCAACCCACAGTGCCTCGATTTGCTGGAGAAGATGCTTGTGTTCGACCCGCGTAAGCGTATCACGATCCAAGAAGCTCTCGCTCACCCGTACTTGAGCCTGGTGCGTGATCGGACAGTGGAGAGGACATGCCCGACGCCCTTCGACTTCGCATTTGAAAATACAGACCTGACGAAGCAGAAGCTGCAGGAGCTGATCTTTGAGGATGTATGCGCCTTCCACCCGGATGCTCGCATCCCCGACCCGGATGTTTCAGCCTCTGCTGCTGTGAGCAGTGCCCCAAGTCGAGCACTTGGTCTTTCTAGAACTGATTCGCCTTCAACTTCGTCTACAGGAAGAACTAGTTTTTTAGCATCAGCCCCGGCTTCTGCACCACCTACTGTTGCTTTATCAAAGGCCGTGCCTGCCCCAGTTTCTCTCGTTGCCCCAGCCAATCTATCAGGGCAACAGGCCTCGATCGATAGCGCTAGGCGACCCCGACCATCTCCAGTTCGATTACTGCCTCCGAATGCGACTACTGTTCATGAATCCAGGGCTTCAGAAACGCCTCTAGATGAGGTGGTATCTTCCTCGACCTCGGAGCGATCATCAAACCCATCGGCTGTGTCAGCATCGTTGCCAAATTCCTTCCCACCGATGCCAACGGCATCGAAACAAGTTCCAGTATCGACGTTTGAGCACGAACGAAGTACTCAAGCAGACGTTGCTATCGAGATCATGCAGACGCCAGCACACACCACCAAGGTAGCGGCAGAAGAAGCGGCGGTCGAGGTGTCTCTCGACGGCATCGGAAGCAGTCCCATTCACAATGTATCAGTAGCAGAAGCTGCAGTCAACGAGAGTGGCGCCACCGACCAAGATGCGCCCAACAGCACAAGCGTAAGTAGCAGCGGCAGCGATGGCGAGGGTGAGAATGAGAATGAGCTCGCAGATGCACGCGAGTTGGAGGGAGAAATTGACCTGTCGAAGAAGGAAGTGCTACAGCAGCCCAAATCTCTCCTCACGCCATCGTCGGTGGTGTGAAAGACCGAGTCATAGGAAGGGTGAAACCTCCGTGGTCGCAGCAAGACCCTTTTTTACATTCTGGGATGTGAGCATCAAGAACACGGATACGCGCAGCACTACAGGTCGTTTCACCACGCGCGCCGTTTGTGTTCGCCCGGTTCTCGGGCACGCGAATGTGTGGAAGAAAGCAGAGAAAGCGCTCGCTCTAAGGAGCCTCGACAGAATAAATTGAACTGAAGCTTGTGCGACGTAGTCTCCATTCCATATGATATTATTTAGGTGTTTTATAGTGGGATAGGTCGCGGTAACTGAAGCCGGTAGCTGAAGGCAGTAGCTGAAGCGGTACGTCCGTGGTGTCAACAAGTATTTCCTGAGTTCTTGTGAGCATCGATGTACTTAAAATCAGCACCGTGCGCACATTCTGGAAATTTAGTTGCAGCGTTCCGTATTCGGTCGAATTGTTTTCGACCTGAGGGACGAATGCTTTGGTTCACTGCAGTAGTAGTTGCCAAGGTTCACCGAAAAACACATCCTGAGAAGAGGTAAGGAAGCTACGCTCAACCAAATGCTAAATTGAGACAGCAAGCCACCCAATTGCATGTCGTTTTCTTGGCATCGACACTCCTTTCCAAACTCGTGGCTGTCGTGCCCATAGACCAAGCACGCAGTCCTAGAAAAGCGGTTGCAACCGTCTCGTGCTTGCCGTTATTGTTGGTTGCGTAGCCTCTGAAGCGCGTTCTAGCTTGGCGTACTCTCCGATGAGAAACCGAGCGTTTTCCTGCGCTTCGTTTAGCATACCAGCATCCATGAACTCAGTGTAGTGATGCACGTGCGCCTTGCGGCTGTAAAGTTTGTGGAAACGCGTATTCAATCGCTCAAATGTTTCTCGAATGCAGCAGTTGTTCGATAGGCACAGCAGCGATAATCTCTGGCCTACAGGTGGCACCGAGCATACCCCCACCTTGAAGCCTTCCTGGTTCCAGTGAATCATACGCACCTCAGAATGCAAACGCTGGATATTCGAATTGATGTCCGATACTTCCACGTTTCCTCGCATCAACAGACCACACGCCAAGTACACACTCGCTCGTGGGTTAGCCCGAATTAATTGATGGTCCCTGTCGTAAACATACAACAGCAGTGAGTCTTGCGTTCGCAGCACCACAGTCGAGTCGGGACTTACTTTTGAAATGCTTCGGTAAACATTTGATTCAGTCGCCGAGGTTGCTGTCTGGGGTCGGAAGTGGCAAATACGGGGCTCATACTCGACAGAAGGAAGTGAAGCTTGGGGAACGGCACTAAATTGGTCGTTATCTCGTTCAGATCCACGTTCAACGAGCCTTCGAACCGCATCGAGCTCGTCAGATTGGTCAAAAGACGCGCAACAGTATTGTTCATTTCCCCAAACACGTGCGTCTTCTTCTGCGCACTAGAGCGTGCAGTCACGCCCTTCCTCTTGTTCTGCTTTGTACTTGTTGTCGACGGTCTTTTGCCACGTTTATAGAGATATTCAAGTTCGCTTAAGTCCACACAACCGGTTAGACATGACCCATCCACCAGTCGCGTGAATTGTTTTTCATCCGTCGAAAAAGTCCCAGTGGACAACGCTCCTCGGTCGATCTTCGCGCACAGATCCATCAGCGCCTCGTTCTCAATAGGCAGCACACAATCTGCGTGTTCCGTTAGCTCTCTCAACGCGAGCATGCTGTTGTATGGGGATGTAACGATGTCGTCATCTTCGGACGGGAAGACGACGGTCGCGAACCGGTACACGTCCGGGTATTGGTCTTCCAGCAGCCCCAAGATGAAGGTACCAAGTCCGGAACCTGTGCCTCCACCCATTGAGTGCATGACGAAGAACGACTGGAGAGAATCGCAGAGCTCTGCAGCGCGATGCAGTTTGTCTTCTAGTTGTTCCCTGTATTTGGGGCCATAAAGACAATGGCCGTGCGCCCAATTGTTACCCGAGCCGGACACATCTGTGAGAAGCTGCTGCTGGTCGAAAAGCTCACCCAGAGGTCCAGCTATGGTCTCGGTCACGGGCCCCTGCTCCATGTCCACGAGAATAGCACGGGCCTTAAGTGATTTGATGGGCGATTGACCGTCGATAAAAGGCAGATCGACGGGCGGCCAGAAGCGGCTGTCTACGTTACGGAAGAAGGTGCTCATGCTCTCGTCGAACTCGGCCCGCTTGCAGTTCTGTGCGTGCTCCTCGAGGGCCAACTGCCAGAACTGCCGGCCGATCTGGTTGCCGCATTGGCCCACCTGCAGCGTAATGAGCTCACGCGGCATTCGCTCCGATTCGTAAATTAATGAATTCCTCCGCTTTTTACTGACAGTCATGTTTGGCTGAATTTTCATACGAAAATTGTGTTTACAGCAATCTCTCTCACTTCCGGTACCGTGGTCCGACCCTATCTTACGATTGGAAATATTGTTTAAGAAATTTCTATTTCCCGCTCCCCAACCGTCCGTCCGTCTGTCAATAAGTCCGTCCGGTTCCTTTCTTGCTGCTTTTTCCTGCCTTTTCGCATGGCTACACCCGGCCTGTCTTATACAGTTTTCTCCCATCCTACCGACCGCGCCTATCTTTCTGACTCGACTTTACTATGCCTAAATTACAAATATGGCCAAAAAGCGTGACACAATTAACTCGCGCCCTGATTGGGCAATACCTGCCGACCTGCGACACTGACTGGATCTGTAGCCGCCTCTCGCCATCGCGATTGGACGTAAGGTAAACATTTCTGCCGAGAACGAAACGCACCGATTGGATGCAAACAACCAGGTGAGTTGCGTTAACGAGTACGTATTTACATTTAGCCACGCAAAACCTATCCTATGTACATCAAATCGGGCATGCTGGCCAGTGCTTTTTGTAGGGACTTTCCGAATGTTTTTTTTTTACTTCACCTGGCACTCACCACTGTCACGGTGCAATGAAGGTGCGCGGCTGCACGGTCATCGTGCTATCTGCTCCCGTGCACCACATTTGACGAATGCATGCGCGCACGGTACATAATGTTTTAGTCACTTTTATTGCATGTAAAGTATGTATTTGTTTGAAAAATTGATATAAAAATATTATTATAGCAAAGCCAAAATATTAATATTAAAAATATTTTAATATCTTGCTTACTAATAAATACCAGCCTTACATTACCGTGCTATTGGCTAATATTTGGACGCAAGTAATTGGTTAAAACAATATATGTTGCTAACTTACTCACAGTTTGCAAAATGATGGGCCCTACGTGCAAGCAATGCGAGGCGGAGATTTACCCGCTTCTGCTGAACCCACAGCGGTCTACGACAGATGCCTGGACGAGCTGCGTCTGCTGCGGGAAGCTGCAGTACGGCTACGCGCTCCGTACAAACAGCGGGCGGGACATCGTGCGGCGCTGTGTTGCCTGCAAGAACTGCCCAAAAGCGGTTGAGTTCTGGGAGGAAAAGCCCCCACCATCTGAGTCGGCCGAAGTGCACCGCAAGGAAAGCCTGGCGAACGTCAAGAAGGCGATGGGTCCTGACGGAAGAAGAAGCGCAGCCGCCTTCGCAAGTTGACCGCCCGAAGCGCCAAGTACATTGAGCAAAAGAAGCAGCAGAAGAGCAAGTAACTGGTAAATATACCCCCATTTTCCCACCTATTTTGGTATTTAATATACCGGACCACAGTGCAAGGTTTGGAGCCGCACATACGGTACAACTGACTATGACGCTGCCAAGCGTGTTGACGCACCTTAAGAGCGTAGCGCGTTTCATATAATAAGTAGCACATGGTATCTACTGTATACCCTTGCATCTGGCCATCCCTATCTGCATACGCGTTACCGTAGATGAAAAGTACACTCGCTCACTTCGCACGCGGAAACCCATGCTATCTGTTCGACCAACGCTCACAGCTTATATTCCACTAATGTGCGCTCACGAAAGTAAGCTTCAGTATTGAGTTAGCACTTCACGCGACGAATACGTTGCTGGCTACGTAGACGCGAGCACGTGTGCGGTAATGCAGATCATACAAGTGGATATGACAAGTCGATGTGTCTGTACGCAGTACCGTACTTTAGTGTCCTGTTCAAATTGGTCGAGATCAGAGCTGGAGATGGATATAGGTGTACCCGCCGCGCGCGTATATATCTGCTAGCAGACGCGCGGTCCGCTTGCCTATATCGCTGCGGTATGGCCCGATCCCAGTTAGTGACCGGCCTGGTCATATAGACTGATACATTAAAGGCGTAAGCACAGTAAGCCAGCACCATAACGCAAAGGTACCAAGAAAGCCACAGTGACCCCATGCGCTTTGGCTACCGCGAGAGCGTGGCTCTGGCGAGCTTACGAAATAAGTTATGCGTGGACACATCAAATAACACCGAGCTGATAAGTAGTAACGAGAGTACAGCATCTAACGTACACGAGCTACTATTCGATTCAAATCTAAACACGACTCTAATATGATAATCTGCCTATATCGATATGGTTTCGCATGTTCATCATACATATCAGAGCATGCTACTCGGAAAGGATCTACGCCTCTTGGTCAGTCAGTAGCTATGCAAATAAGTTAGTAAGTGCGTCAGCTAGGCAAGTAAGATTAATGCATGGGAAAGATAGTGGAAAGACCCTTCCGTAATATCGTTAAGAGCTCAGCGGAACATTTTAAAGACATAATATTGGTGTTTGTGGCGACCATCGGCAAAACCTTCCTGTCCCAAAATATACTTCGCGCGAGGAGCTGACCAAACCTTGCTCTAATAGACCGTTGCAATCAATGATACGGTGTCGACTGCTTCACAGCGATGACGTGACGGATTGTAATATGTTTGTGTACGCGTATTTATTCCAGCTAAACTGGATTCCTCACCGAACTATGTCAATTTGGGTCATCATTGATACTGACACGTCTTCTGAACAGCATATATAAACCTGACAGCTACACGCGCCTCCGATTCGTGTCATTTTGGGAGCAATGCGTTCAAACGAGATTATAGACAAAACCTTCCCGGGTAAGATGGTGCTCATCTTGCAGATCACGTTAAACCCTGGTCATGTCTACCATAACATCTTACCCCTCTAGTGGAGTGTGGTCTGCGTCCGTCATTCCGTCCGTAACGGGCTAGGGCTAATAAGACTCACGCTAATACGCGCGTTCTACTGGCTGCCGAGCGCAGCGAAGGCGGCGTCGATTGGCTAGAATCGAATTATGTGGTGCACACACTGTATGTGGTCAACACATCGTACTTAAAATGTACCGCTCAAATTATATTTTGCTTTCATTTTCAGCTGCGGTATGCAAGGCCACGCGAAGGGCGCTGCCTGTGTACGCGTTAGTTAGCTGAATTAAAAGGCGCCGATGAGCACACACGTTCTCTATCGTCGTAGGTGCTGTTGATAAGATTTGTAGGCTTCGGTGACTCATACTTCGGCCTCAATCAAAACATTAGTACTTATTGGTTTAAATATGATTTGATCTGCTTCGTAGTAGGTTTGTAATAATTTAACTTACAGTACTGTTTTGCGTAGTACTATTCTTAAGACATTTCATATTTTTGCTTGCAGTTATTTGTAGTAGTAGTCCACATAATTATTATGTTAACGTTTATAATAAATCACACCTCTACTACTACTATTAATAATTGATACTTTAGGATGTGAAAACTTTAAAATATGACTATTATGACTTCCCACCCGACACCCCCCTGCACCCCACACTGCCCCCGGGAAAAGTATCATCTTCCTCTGTATTTGCACACGACCTTAAGATATTGTGTGATCTTTCCAACAATATATGTTGTGTACATCAAACAAAATCGGAACAGCGTTTGTGATCAAGTTTGCGCGGAGGCACGCGACTCAGCAAGAACACGAAAAACGATGGGATAGAAGAGCAACACGAAGCACGGAACGTCATGGACGATGATAGAAGATTTAGCCGATGCAAACCACGAAGTGTTTTACGTAGCGTGAAAGATGGAAGTGCACGCAGCCATGGAAAGAACAGAAGAACGAGAATATGACGGGAGCGTACGGGCCACGGAAGGGAACTTAATACATAGACACCCCAGCATGCTGAAATGCACGGCTACGGAGGAGCACGCAACTTCGAAGCCACTGTAGAGTACGTAGCGGTAAGAGTGCACGGACAGTAATTCTCCCATAGCACCACGGTACAACACGGAGCACAGTCGACCGACCAAACGTGAAAACGCGATGTACCATAAACGGAAGATCATCCGAGCATTGGAGCCCGATATTAGGGTAGAATCGGAGCTCACCGAGTCCGACAGCACGACACTACGGTAGCTAACGATCTCACGGACGACAGACCAACCGCAACATCGCAAGCTAACACGATAGCATGGACTGTGCCACTAAGCCATAGGGGAGCACAGCCACAGGAGCTATAGACGGGAGATCTTTGAGCTACGGAGCACGATACCAGCGTAGAAGCTGAGCTCCCCGAGCCACGGAGGACAGTAGCACATTAAAACTCGATTGCACGGACGGCAGACCAGCCACGAAAATCACGGGGGTGCTTGGGGTGACCACGATTGCACACCGTGGAGCACGAAGCCCATGTAGAGCACGATAACACGGGCAACGCAGATGCACTACGCGAGCACAATACCATAAATACCATTACCACACCGCGATTGCTCCATAGCGTCGTAACGCGGTCGATGGAATCTTACCAGGAGAGCGCGATACACGGGCGACGGAACAACACGACTACGTGGAGGCACCAAACCACGGATTAGGACCCTTCAGGTAGAGTACTTGGATGGGAAACCAACGACCACAAAAGACTATGAACCACGAAACCAGTGCAGCCCCCGTAAACGTTTGAGATCAGGAAATAGTTAGCATCCACGAAAGAGGGTCATACTACTGAAGAGCATGAGCCCAAGAGAGAGGGTCCATAATTACCAAGCATCATGGACCACGGGTGAGCAGGAAACCACGATGCCGGGAAGATCACATAAGATCGCAGGCCATTGAAGAACATGACTACAACCTGTAGTACGGATAACCGAAATGTACCAAATCACGATATTGTACGGGTCCACATGATACTACGGAAAGGCAAGTGGTTAAATACACGATGCCAAGATCTACGGGGTGAACCACGCTCTCAAAACACGCGACACCAAGAAGCACTTAAATTTGCGGCCACCTCATCTCCAACAAACCATGCCACTCCGCCGCGTAGCGGCGGCGAACGGCTAGTGTGAGCAATAAGGATACTGTGTGCGGTGCTGTTTTGGAATGTAATATACGTAGATCACAGTATACATTGACGATATGCTGCTTTGCTTTGAGTAGAAACTCTAAGCGCAGCGGAGGTGGTCGGCCCTCTCTATACCAACCGACCATGCCCTAGCGTCCGCGGAGCGGGCGTTCAGAGCGCTAGTTTCCCGCTCCCTAACCTTCTAGCCTGTCCGTCCGTCTGTCAATAAGTCCGTCCGGTTCCTTTCTTGCTGCTTTTTCCTGCCTTTTCGCATGGCTACACCCGGCCTGTCTTATACAGTTTTCTCCCATCCTACCGACCGCGCCTATCTTTCTGACTCGACTTTACTATGCCTAAATTACAAATATGGCCAAAAAGCGTGACACAATTAACTCGCGCCCTGATTGGGCAATACCTGCCGACCTGCGACACTGACTGGATCTGTAGCACGATCAGACCGCCTCTCGCCATCGCGATTGGACGTAAGGTAAACATTTCTGCCGAGAACGAAACGCACCGATTGGATGCAAACAACCAGGTGAGTTGCGTTAACGAGTACGTATTTACATTTAGCTACTCAAAACCTATCCTATGTACATTAAATCGGGCATGCTGGCCAGTGCTTTTTGTAGGGACTTTCCGAATGTTTTTTTTTACTTCACCTGGCACTCACCACTGTCACGGTGCAATGAAGGTGCGCGGCTGCACGGTCATCGCGCTATCTGCTCCCGTGCACCACATTTGACGAATGCATGCGCGCACGGTACATAATGTTTTAGTCACTTTTATTGCATGTAAAGTATGTATTTGTTTGAAAAATTGATAAAAAAATATTATTATAGCAAAGCCAAAATATTAATATTAAAAACATTTTAATATGTTGCTTACTAATAAATACCAGCCTTACATTACCGTGCTATTGGCTAATATTTGGACGCAAGTAATTGGTTAAAACAATATATGTTGCTAACTTACTCACCGTTCGCAAAATGGTGGGCCGAGTGAAGATTGACCCGCTTCTGCTGAGCCCGCAGCGGTCTACGACGGACCCCCGAGCGCGCTGCGTCTGCTGCTGGAAGCTGCAGCACGGCTACGCGTTCCGTACAAACAGCGGGCGGGACATCGTGCGGCGCTGTATTGCCTGCGAGAACGGCCCAAAAGCGGTTGAGTTCTGGGAGGAAAAGCCCCCACCACCTGATTCGGCCGAAGTGCGCCGCAAGGAAAGCCTGGCGAACGTCAAGAAGGCGATGGGTCCTGACGGAAGAAGAAGCGCAGCCGCCTTCGCAAGTTGACCGCCCGAAGCGCCAAGTACATTGAGCAAAAGAAGCAGCAGAAGAGCAAGTAACTGGTAAATATACCCCCATTTTCCCACCTATTTTGGTATTTAATATACCGGACCACAGTGCGAGGTTTGGAGCCGCACATACGGTACAACTGACTATGACGCTGCCAAGCATGTTGACGCACCTTAAGAGCGTAGCGCGTTTCATATAATAAGTAGCACATGGTATCTACTGTATACCCTTGAATCTGGCCATCCCTATCTGCATACGCGTTACCGTAGATGAAAAGTACACTCGCTCACTTCGCACGCGGAAACCCATGCTATCTGTTCGACCAACGCTCACAGCTTATATTCCACTAATGTGCGCTCACGAAAGTAAGCTTCAGTATTGAGTTAGCACTTCACGCGACGAATACGTTGCTGTCTACGTAGACGCGAGCACGTGTGCGGTAATGCAGATCATACAAGTGGATATGACAAGTCGATGTGTCTGTACGCAGTACCGTACTTTAGTGTCCTGTTCAAATTGTCGAGATCAGAGCTGGAGATGGATATAGGTGTACCCGCCGCGCGCGTATATATCTGCTAGCAGACGCGCGGTCCGCTTGCCTATATCGCTGCGGTATGGCCCGATCCCAGTTAGTGACCGGCCTGGTCATATAGACTGATACATTAAAGGCGTAAGCACAGTAAGCCAGCACCATAACGCAAAGGTACCAAGAAAGCCACAGTGACCCCATGCGCTTTGGCTACCGCGAGAGCGTGGCTCTGGCGAGCTTACGAAATAAGTTATGCGTGGACACATCAAATAACACCGAGCTGATAAGTAGTAACGAGAGTACAGCATCTAACGTACACGAGCTACTATTCGATTCAAATCTAAACACGACTCTAATATGATAATCTGCCTATATCGATATGGTTTCGCATGTTCGTCATACATATCAGAGCATGCTACTCGGAAAGGATCTACGCCTCTTGGTCAGTCAGTAGCTATGCAAAGAAGTTAGTAAGTGCGTCAGCTAGGCAAGTAAGATCAATGCATGGGAAAGATAGTGGAAAGACCCTTCCGTAATATCGTTAAGAGCTCAGCGGAACATTTTAAAGACATAATATTGGTGTTTGTGGCGACCATCGGCAAAACCTTCCTGTCCCAAAATATACTCCGCGCGAGGAGCTGACCAAACCTTGCTCTAATAGACCGTTGCAATCAATGATACGGTGTCGACTGCTTCACAGCGATGACGTGACGGATTGTAATATGTTTGTGTACGCGTATTTATTCCAGCTAAACTGGGATTCCTCACCGAACCATGTCAATTTGGGTCATCATTGATACTGACACGTCTTCTGAACAGCATATATAAACCTGACAACTACACGCGCCTCCGATTCGTGTCATTTTGGGAGCAATGCGTTCAAACGAGATTATAGACAAAACCTTCCCGGGTAAGATGGTGCTCATCTTGCAGATCACGTTAAACCCTGGTCATGTCTACCATAATATGTGAGCACTCAGGATACTGTGTGCGGTGCTGTTTTGGAACGTAATATACGTAGATCACAGTATACATTGACTATATGCTGCTTTGCTTTGAGTAGAAACGCTAAGCGCAGCGGAGGTGGTCGGCCCTCTCTATACCAACCGACCATGCCCTAGCGTCCGCGGAGCGGGCGTTCAGAGCGCTAGTTTCCCGCTCCCTAACCTTCTAGCCTGTCCGTCCGTCTGTCAATAAGTCCGTCCGGTTCCTTTCTTGCTGCTTTTTCCTGCCTTTTCGCATGGCTACACCCGGCCTGTCTTATACAGTTTTCTCCCATCCTACCGACCGCGCCTATCTTTCTGACTCGACTTTACTATGCCTAAATTACAAATATGGCCAAAAAGCGTGACACAATTAACTCGCGCCCTGATTGGGCAATACCTGCCGACCTGCGACACTGACTGGATCTGTCGCACGATCAGACCGTCTCTCTCCCTCGCGATTGGACGTAAGGTAAACATTTCTGCCGAGCACGAAACGCATCGATTGGATGCAAACAACCAGGTGAGTTGCGTTAACGATTACGTATTTACATTTAGCTACTCAAAACCTATCCTATGTACATCAAATCGGGCATGCTGGCCAGTGCTTTTTGTAGGGACTTTCCGAATGTTTTTTTTTTACTTCACCTGGCACTCACCACTGTCACGGTGCAATGAAGGTGCGCGGCTGCACGGTCATCGCGCCATCTGCTCCCGTGCACCACATTTGACGAATGCATGCGCGCACGGTACATAATGTTTTAGTCACTTTTATTGCATGTAAAGTATGTATTTGTTTGAAAAATTGATAAAAAAATATTATTATAGCAAAGCCAAAATATTAATATTAAAAACATTTTAATATGTTGCTTACTAATAAATACCAGCCTTACATTACCGTGCTATTGGCTAATATTTGGACGCAAGTAATTGGTTAAAACAATATATGTTGCTAACTTACTTACCGTTTGCAAAATGGTGGGCCGAGTGAAGATTGACCCGCTTCTGCTGAGCCCGCAGCGGTCTACGACGGACCCCCGAGCGCGCTGCGTCTGCTGCTGGAAGCTGCAGTACGGCTACGCGTTCCGTACAAACAGCGGGCGGGACATCGTGCGGCGCTGTATTGCCTGCGAGAACGGCCTAAAAGCGGTTGAGTTCTGGGAGGAAAAGCCCCCACCACCTGATTCGGCCGAAGTGCGCCGCAAGGAAAGCCTGGCGAACGTCAAGAAGGCGATGGGTCCTGACGGAAGAAGAAGCGCAGCTGCCTTCGCAAGTTGACCGCCCGAAGCGCCAAGTACATTGAGCAAAAGAAGCAGCAGAAGAGCAAGTAACTGGTAAATATACCCCCATTTTCCCACCTATTTTGGTATTTAATATACCGGACCACAGTGCGAGGTTTGGAGCCGCACATACGGTACAACTGACTATGACGCTGCCAAGCATGTTGACGCACCTTAAGAGCGTAGCGCGTTTCATATAATAAGTAGCACATGGTATCTACTGTATACCCTTGCATCTGGCCATCCCTATCTGCATACGCGTTACCGTAGATGAAAAGTACACTCGCTCACTTCGCACGCGGAAACCCATGCTATCTGTTCGACCAACGCTCACAGCTTATATTCCACTAATGTGCGCTCACGAAAGTAAGCTTCAGTATTGAGTTAGCACTTCACGCGACGAATACGTTGCTGTCTACGTAGACGCGAGCACGTGTGCGGTAATGCAGATCATACAAGTGGATATGACAAGTCGATGTGTCTGTACGCAGTACCGTACTTTAGTGTCCTGTTCAAATTGTCGAGATCAGAGCTGGAGATGGATATAGGTGTACCCGCCGCGCGCGTATATATCTGCTAGCAGACGCGCGGTCCGCTTGCCTATATCGCTGCGGTATGGCCCGATCCCAGTTAGTGACCGGCCTGGTCATATAGACTGATACATTAAAGGCGTAAGCACAGTAAGCCAGCACCATAACGCAAAGGTACCAAGAAAGCCACAGTGACCCCATGCGCTTTGGCTACCGCGAGAGCGTGGCTCTGGCGAGCTTACGAAATAAGTTATGCGTGGACACATCAAATAACACCGAGCTGATAAGTAGTAACGAGAGTACAGCATCTAACGTACACGAGCTACTATTCGATTCAAATCTAAACACGACTCTAATATGATAATCTGCCTATATCGATATGGTTTCGCATGTTCGTCATACATATCAGAGCATGCTACTCGGAAAGGATCTACGCCTCTTGGTCAGTCAGTAGCTATGCAAAGAAGTTAGTAAGTGCGTCAGCTAGGCAAGTAAGATCAATGCATGGGAAAGATAGTGGAAAGACCCTTCCGTAATATCGTTAAGAGCTCAGCGGAACATTTTAAAGACATAATATTGGTGTTTGTGGCGACCATCGGCAAAACCTTCCTGTCCCAAAATATACTCCGCGCGAGGAGCTGACCAAACCTTGCTCTAATAGACCGTTGCAATCAATGATACGGTGTCGACTGCTTCACAGCGATGACGTGACGGATTGTAATATGTTTGTGTACGCGTATTTATCCAGCTAAACTGGGATTCTCCACCGAACCATGTCAATTTGGGTCATCATTGATACTGACACGTCTTCTGAACAGCATATATAAACCTGACAACTACACGCGCCTCCGATTCGTGTCATTTTGGGAGCAATGCGTTCAAACGAGATTATAGACAAAACCTTCCCGGGTAAGATGGTGCTCATCTTGCAGATCACGTTAAACCCTGGTCATGTCTACCATAACATGTGAGCAATAAGGATACTGTGTGCGGTGCTGTTTTGGAACGTAATATACGTAGATCACAGTATACATTGACGATATGCTGCTTTGCTTTGAGTAGAAGCTCTAAGCGCAGCGGAGGTGGTCGGCCCTCTCTATACCAACCGACCATGCCCTAGCGTCCGCGGAGCGGGCGTTCAGAGCGCTAGTTTCCCGCCACCTAAACTTGCAGCGTGTCTGTCCGTCCGTCCGTCCGTCTGTCAATCAGTCCGTCGCTTTCCTCTCTTGCTGCTTTTTCCTGGCGTGACACAATTTACTCGCGCCCTGATTGGGCAATACCTGCCGACCTGCGACACTGACTGGATCTGTCGCACGATCAGACCGTCTCTCGCCCTCGCGATTGGACGTAAGATAAACATTTCTGCCGAGCACGAAAGGCATCGATTGGTTGCAAACAGCCAGGCGAGCTGCGCAGATGATTGATTATCTACATTTAGCCACGCAAAACCTGTCGTATGTACTGCAAATCGGGCACAGTAACCACTTTATTTTCTAAGAGGTCTGCACACTTCTCAAATAGAGATATCTATCATTATTAATGTAGACTTCACATACCAGTATTTTGTAAGAGCTCTGGGATATTATTTTCCACACACTTTTCAAAGTAAAGACGATATTAATAGTATAAGCTTCACAGACCGCATTTGTAAGAGCTCGGCGATGCTATTTTCCACAGACTTTCTAAAGTAGAGACGATAGTATTTTTTAATACTAAAGTAGGCTTCATGACCAGCGCTTTTTGTAGGGACTTTGCGAATATATATCTTCTTTACTTCACCTGGCACTCACCACTGCCACCGTGCAATGAAGGCGCGCGGCTGCACGGTCATTGCGCTATCTGCTCCCGTGCACCCCACCCGACGAATGCATGCGCGCACGATAATAGTCTTTTAGTCACTTTTATTGCATGTAAAGTATGTATTTGTTTAAAAATCTGATAGTATTACTATTAAAGCAAAATAGTAATATTTAAAACATTTTAATATGTTGCTTAATAATAAATACCAGCCTTACATTACCGTGCTATTGGCTAATATTTGGACGCAAGTAATTGGTTAAAACAATATATGTTGCTAACTTACTCACCGTTTGCAAAATGGTGGGCCGAGTGAAGATTGACCCGCTTCTGCTGAGCCCGCAGCGGTCTACGACGGACCCCCGAGCGCGCTGCGTCTGCTGCTGGAAGCTGCAGTACGGCTACACGTTCCGTACAAACAGCGGGCGGGACATCGTGCGGCGCTGTATTGCCTGCGAGAACGGCCCAAAAGCGGTTGAGTTCTGGGAGGAGAAAGCCCCCACCACCTGATTCGGCCGAAGTGCGCCGCAAGGAAAGCCTGGCGAACGTCAAGAAGGCGATGGGTCCTGCCTGGTACCTCAAGACGAAGAAGAAGAAACGCAGCCGTCCTCGCAAGCTGACCGCCCGAAATGTCAAGTACATCGAGCAAAAGAAGCAGCAGAAGAGCAAGTAATTGGTAAATATACCCTTTTAGGCCCCCATTTTCCTACCTATTTAGTATACTGCTTGACGGTACGAGGCTTGGAGCGGCACAAACGGTAAGCTGACTATGGCGCTGCCAATAGTGTTGACGCACCTATAGAGGGTAGCGCGTTTCATATAATAATTAGCGCATGGTATCTACTGTGAACCCTTGCAAGCTGACCGTCCATTTCTGCTTGCGCGTTACAATAGATCGAATGTACACTCGCTCACTTGGATACATGCAAACCATGATATCTGTGCCATCAGCGCTCACAGCGTACGTTGCATCAATGTGCGCTCACAAATTGAGACTACAGTATCGAGTGGGCACTACACACGACGATTAACTTGCTGTCTACATAGATACGAGCACGTGTGCGGTAGTGCAAACCATACCGGTGGGTGTGGTAAGTTGAACTGTCTGTACGCAGTACTTTACTTTAGCGCCCTGTCCATAATAGTCGAGATAAGAGCTCGGTTGAGTCGCGGGTGGCTATAATGTGTACCTGCCGCGCGCGTATATATTGTTTTTCCTACTGCTAACAGAAGCCTGGTCAGCCGGCCTGTATCAGGCTGCCTGCATTACCGCGAGTATGACCTGTGCCTAATCAGCGACGCGCTTGATCATATAGTCGGATGCATAATAAGCGTAAGCGAGCACGACGATGCGAAAGTACCGAGATTGCAGCAGTGACCCAATACATGGGTGTTGGTTATCACGACCACACCATTCGCGACATTGCGGAATAAACACGGACATATCCAATAGCACACCGGGCTGCTAGCTAGACACCGAAAGTACTTTATTTAATGTACATGATCTACTTTTCGATTCAAGCCTAAGATATCTATGATCTGATAATTTGTCTACAGCCATGTGGCTTCGTATGTTCGTAATACATATCGGAACCAGTAAAAGCCAATCGGAAAGGATCTACGCCACTCGGTCAAGCAGTAGCTGTGCAAATCAGTCAGTAAATACGTCAGCTATACATGCAAGATTAATACAAGCGGAAGATAGTGGAAAGACTTTCGGTAATATCATAAAGAGCTCAGCGGGACAATTTCAAGGCATAATATTGGTGTTTGGGGCGATCATTAGCAAATAGTACCTGTCCTAAAAGATACTTTGCGCGAGGAGCCGACCAAACCTTGCTCTAATAGACCGTCGCAATTAAAGATATGGTGTCGACTGCCTCACGGCGACGACGTGCAGATGGTAAGATGATTGAGTAGGCGGATTGACTCCAGCTAAACTGGGATTCCTCACCGATATATGTCAATTTCATAGCATCATAAAATCTGACCCCTCTTCCGAACAGCATATATTACATTTGCAACCTCGCACACCCCCGATTGGAATCATTTTGGGAGCTATGCGCTCAAATGAGATTATAGACAAATCCTTCCAAAATAAGATGGTGCACTTCTTGCAGATCACGTTAAACCCAGGTCATGTCTACCTTTACTATGACGATCAACAATACGCATTCGATCTAGATCTATCACTCGGGTATATATCTGTAACATCCAGCTGTCACGCCTACATATTTATATGTGATGTTTCCAAAAGTGACTTTAAGAAAAGCAAGCGGTACACGATCCAGAGGCGGTTAGTGAGGCATAACATGAGAACACTAAGGATATTGTGTGCGGTGTTGTTTTGGAACGTAACATAAGTAGATCAAAGTATACAAATATTATATGTAGCTTCGCTCTAAGTAGAAACTCTAAGCCCACCGCAGCGCAGCGGAGGTGGTCGTCCCTCTTTACACCAACAAACAATACCCTAGCGTCCACGGAGCTGGCGCCCAGACCGCTAGTTTCCCGCTTCTAACCTTGTAACCTGTCGGTCTGTCCGTCCGTCAGTCCGTCGCATTCCCCGTCTTGCTGCTTGTGCCTGCCTTTTCCCATGACTACAGTCGGGCTGTCTAATACAGTTTCCTCTCATCGTAACGCGACGGTGCTAACCTTTCTGACTCGACCTAACTATGCCAAAATTACAAATATATCCAAAAGCGTGACACAATTAACTCGCGCCCTGATTGGGCAATACCTGCCGACCTGCGACACTGACTGGATCTGTCGCACGATCAGACCGTCTCTCGCCCTCGCGATTGGACGTAAGATAAACATTTCTGCCGAACACGAAAGGCATCGATTGGTTGCAAACAGCCAGGCGAGCTGCGCAGATGATTGATTGAAAGCAAAGTATCTCCCCGCTTCTAACTGTCGGTCTGTCCGTCCGTCAGTCCGTCGCATTCCCCGTCTTGCTGCTTTTGCCTGCCTTTTCGCATGACTACAGTCGGCCTGTCTAATACAGTTTCCTCCCATCGTACCGACCGTGCCTACCTTTCTGACTCGACCTAACTATGCCAAAATTACAAATATATCCAAAAGCATTACACAATTAACTCGCGCCTTGATTGGGCAATACCTGCCGACCTGCTACACTGACTGGATCTGTCGCACGATCAGACCGTCTCTCGCCCTGGACGTGATGTAAACATTTCTGCCGAGCACGAAACGCATCGATTGGTTGCAAACAGCTAGGCGAGCTGCGCAGATACTAAATTATTGACATTCAGCTACGCAAAACCTATCGTATGTACTCCATGCAGTTAAAGCTCTGCGATGTTATTTTCCACACGTTTTTCAAAGTAGAGACGATATATTCATTAATTAGTATTATTATTACTAAAGGAGGCTTCACGACCTTTGTGTTATAATAGTTGCACCCCTGCATGCGCGAATGGTACTTACGTGGTGGTGCTGCTATTGCTGAAAAGTATGATTGTACAAAAATAATAATATCATTATTTAAGCGATTTCCAAAACTAAAAAAAAACTTTTTTTTTGTGTACTGGCATTAAATGGCCGTGTATTGGCTAAATATTTTGACGTACTTTATTGGTTAAAATAATATCATGTTTATGATATAATAATACTATTTAATATTTTGCTAAATATTAAACACCCAGCAGTAAGTATCCGTTAAAATACCTAATATTTTGACGCACGTTAGTAATTATAAAATTTCCTTCACAGTTTGCAACATGGCGAGGCCCACGTGCAAGGCCAATATTGGCCTGCAACTGCTGAATCCGCAGCGGTCTACGACGAATTCCCGGGCGCGCTGCGTCTGCTGCGGGAAGCTGCAGTACGGCTACGCATTCCGTACAATCAGCAGGCGGGACATCGTGCGGCGCTGTATTGTCTGCGAGAACTGCCCAAAAGCGGTTGAGTTTTGGGAGGAAAAGCCCCCACCACCTGATTCGGCCGATGTGCGCCGCCAGGAAAGCCTGCCAAACGCCGAGAAGGCGATGGGTCCTGACTGGTACCCAAGAAGAAAAAGAGGCGCAGCCGCTCTCGTAAGTTGACCGCCCGAAACGCCAAGTACATCGAGCAAAAGAAGCAGCAGAAGAGCAAGTAATTGGTAAATATACACTTTTAGGCCCCCATTTTCCTACCTATATTTGTATTTAGTATACTGGTGACGGTACGAGGCTTGGAGCCGCACATACGGTAACTGACTATGGCGCTGCCAATAGTGTTGACGCATCTACAGAGGGTAGCGCGTTTCAAATAATAATTAGCGCATGGTGTCTACTGCGAACCCTTGCAAGTTGGCCGTCCCTATCTGCTTCCGCATAACAATAGATCGAGAGTACACTCGCTCACTTGGATACATGCAAACCATGCTATCTGTGACATCAGCGCTCACAGCGTATGTTCCATTAATGTGCGCTCACAAATTGAAACTACAGCATCGAGTGAGCACTACACGCGACGATTAAGTTGCTGTCTACATAGATACGAGCACGTGTGCGGTAGCGCAAACAATACCGGTGGGTGTGGTAAGTCGAACTGTCTGTACGCAGTACTATACTTTAGTGCCCTGTCCATAATGGTCGAGATAAGAGCTCGGTTCAGTCGCGGGTAGCTATAAGGTGCACCCGCCGCGCGCGTAGATACTGCGTTGAATACAGGTGACAGACGCGCGGCCAGCTTGCCAGTATCGCTGCAGTATGGCCTGTGCCCAGTAAGTGACCTGCTTGGTCATATAGACTGATACATCAGAAGCGTAAGCACAGTAAGCCAGCACGACGACGCAAATGTACCGTGAAAGCGACAGTGACCCTATGCATAGGTTTTGGCTATCCCGAGGGCATAGCATATATACCCATTTGCGACCTTGCGAAATGAGCTATGCACTGACACATCAAATAGGACGCCGAACTGAAAAGAAGACAGCGAAAGTACTTGATGTAACGTACACGGGCTACTATTCGATACAAGTCTACGTATCACCACGATCTGATAATATGCCTACAGCCAAGTGGCTTCGTATGCTCGCCATACATATCGGAGCCAGTAAATGTCACTCGGAAAGGATATACAGATCTCTGATAATCATTAGCTATGCAAATAAGTCGGTAAGTAAGTCAATGGCGTTCATCCTATCATAGAAGGGTTATGAGATTAAATTTATTATTAATTACAATCTAATTTATTGATACGAGTCAGCGAACATCACGTACAGGCCCTTCACTGATATCATGATACTATGAAGAGCTCAGCGAGGCATATGGAGAGGCGAAATTGGTATATTCTGTGACCCTCGGCAGATACTAGCGGCTCTAAACAATAATATGCATGCAGAGACAGACAAAACTCGCTCTAACGGACCGTCGCAATCAGCTATATGGTATAGAATACCTCTCGGCTAGACAAAAAGTACACGTCACTCAATTCACCCAATGTCGCTGTATCCCAATACACTTCGGTCGTCGTATTTACTAGCGCTAAACTTATCTGAGATCTCCTCACCGATTTATGCTGAGGTTTGGCGCACCAATAATACTGATCCACCTTCTAAATAACCGAAAGCAACTTTGCAATGAAGCGCACCTGAAAGTGTGGCATTTCAGGAGCGAAGCGCTCAGCCGAGAATTAAGACAAAATCTTTTAGGGAAAGACAGTGTTCATCATGCAGATGACTTATAGCCCCGGTGGTAGCGGCGAAGACTTCATCTTCGCAATAGTTTACTGTCACGTCTACCTGTACCATGATGCTCAACAATAGCCATCCATCACGCGGGTATCTATTTGTAACAGCCAGTCGTCACGCAGACCTTTTATAAGTGAGGCTGTCAAAAATGACTTCAAATAATACAAGAGGTAGGCTGACAGGCAATTGGTGATGTAGAACACGTAAACACTAAGGATATTGTGTACATCGTTTGTTGCAACGCAACATAACTTGAGCACAGTATATTTTATATTCTAAATGGAGTTTTGCTTTGAGTAAGGGTTTCTGAGCCCACCGCAGCGCAGCGGAGTGGTCAACCCTCTCTACACCAATCAACCATGCCCTAGCGTCCGCGGAGCGGGCGCCCAGAGCGCTAGTTTCCCGCCACCTAAACTTGCAGCGTGTCTGTCCGTCTGTCAATAAGTCCGTCATTTTCCTTTCTTGCTGCTTTTTCCTGCCTTTTCGCATGGCTACACTGGACATGGCTAATACAGTTTCGTCCCATCCTATCGACCGCGCCTACCTTTCTGACTTGACCTAGCTATGCTAAAATTACAATTATATCCAAAAGCGGACACAATTAACTCGCCATCAGATTGGGCAATACATGCCGACCTGCGACACTGACTGGATCTGTCGCACGATCAGACCGCCTCTCGCCCTCGCGATTGGACGTAAGGTAAACATTTCTGCCGAGAATGAAACACATCGATTGGCTGCAAACAGCCAGGCGAGCTGCGCAGATACTTGATTATTGACATTCAGCTGCGCAAAACCTGTCGTATGAACTGCAAATCGGGCACAGTAACCACTTCATTTTCTAAGAGCTCTGCACACTTCTCAAATAGAGATATATATTATTATTAATGTAGACTTCACAGACCAGTATTTTGTAAGAGCTCTGGGATGTTATTTTCCACACAATTTTCAAAGTAAAGACGAAATTGTTAATATTAGTATTATTAAAATAAGCTTCACAGGCCGCATTTGTAAGAGCTCGGCGATGCTATTTTCCACAGACTTTCTAAAGTAGAGACGATAGTATTTTTTAATACTAAAGTAGGCTTCACGACCAGCGCTTTTTGTAGGGACTTTGCGAATATATATCTTCTTTACTTCACCTGGCACTCACCACTGCCACCGTGCAATGAAGGCGCGCGGCTGCACGGTCATTGCGCTATCTGCTCCCGTGCACCCCACCCGACGAATGCATGCGCGCACGATAGATAGTTGTTTTAGTCAATTTATATTGCATGTAAAGTATGTA
Source organism: Phytophthora infestans T30-4 (assembly GCF_000142945.1). Classification (NCBI taxonomy): domain Eukaryota; phylum Oomycota; class Peronosporomycetes; order Peronosporales; family Peronosporaceae; genus Phytophthora; species Phytophthora infestans. The sequence goes on along the minus strand of NW_003303669.1, from coordinate 346,499 downwards.
TTTGTTTAAAAATCTGATAATAATATATTATAGCAAAGCCAAATAATACTATTTTAGAACATTTTAATATGTTGCTTAATAATAAATACCAGCCTTTTATTACCGTGCTTTTGGCTAATATTTGGACGAAAGTAATTGGTTAAAACAATAAGTTTTGCTAACATACTCACAGTTTGCAAAATGGTGGGCCCTACGTGCAAGCAATGCGAGGCGAAGATTGACCCGCTTCTGCTGATTCCGCAGCGGTCTACGACGGATGCACGGGCGCGCTGCGTCGGCTGCGGGAAGCTGCAGTACGGTTACGCGCTCCGTACAATCAGCGGACGGGGCAGCGTGCGGCGCTGTATTGCCTGCGAGAACGGTCCAAAGGCGGTTGAGTTCTGGGAGGAAAAGCTCCCACCACCTGATTCGACCAAAGTGCGCCGCCAGGAAAGCCTGGCAAACGTCAAGAAAGCGATGGGTCCTGACTGGTACCCCAAGAAGAAAAAGAGGCGCAGCCGCCATCGCATGCTGACCGCCCGAAACGTCAAGTACATCGAGCAAAAGAAGCAGCAGAAGAGCAGGTGATTTGGATATACATTCTTATAGCCCCTTACCCCGTATAGTTTTGTATACTGACTGACGGTGCGGGGTTTGGAGCCGCACATACGGTACGCTGACTATGGTGTTGACGCACCTACAGAGCGTAGCGCGCTTCAAAAAATAATTAGACATGGAATCAACTGTGCACCGCTGCAAATTGGTGGTTCCTATCCGCATACGCGTCACCGTAGATGGCACGTACACTCGCTCACATGGGCACACGCTAAACCATGCTATCTGTACCATCAGCTCTTATAGCGGATATTTAACTAAATGGCGCTCACAAATTTAAGCTACAGTATTGAGTGGGTACTACGTGCGACGAATAAGCTGCTGCTGGCATAGATACTACCAGTGCGTAACAGTGCAGACCGTACAGATTAACGTGGCAAGTCGATGTGTCTGAACGCGATATTGTATTTTAGTGTCCTGTTCATAATGGCCGAGATGAGAGCTCGGTTGAGTCGCGGATGACTATAAGGTGTACCCGCCTCGCGCGTCTATATCGCGTTGGCTACTGCTAACAGACGCGCGTTCAGCATACCTGCATCGCTGCGGAATGGCATGTGCCCAGTTAGTGACGCGCTTGATTATACAGACTAAAACATCAATAGCGTAAGCACAGAAAGCTAGCACGACGACGCAAACGTCCCGATAAGGAAACAGGGACCCCATGCATAGGTTGGGTATCACGAGCGCGTGGCAAATACACTCATTAACGACCTTACGATATATGCGCGGACACATCAAATAGCACGCCGAGCTGATAAGTAGGCAGCGAAAGTACTCCATCTAATGTACATGAACTATTATTCAATTCAAGTCTAACCATCACTACGATCTGATACTCTGCCTACGGCCATATATCTTCGTATGTTGCAGCCGGTCAAAAGAATGTGCACGCAGTGGTGCCTCTTCGTCCGATCTGGACGAGGCCTTTTGTCGTACATATCGGACCCAGTATAATGTCAGTCGGAAAGGATTTACGCCACTCTGTCAGTCAGTAGCTATACAAATAAGTCAGAAAGTCCGTCAGCTATGCAAGTAAGATAAATGTATGCGGAAGATAGTGGAAATACCCTTCAGTAACATCACAAACAGCTCAGCAGAATAATTTCAAAGCATAATTTTGATGTTTGTGGCGACCATCGGCAAATACTACATATCCTAAACGATACTTCGCGCGCGGAGCTGATTAACATTGCTCTATTCGACCGTCGCAATCGATGAAATGTGTCGACTGCCTCACGGCGATGACGTGCAGATGGGTAATATGTGTGAGTAGGCCTATTTACTCTAGCTACACTGGGATTCCTCACCGATCTACGCATATTTCGTAGCATCATTGATACTGACCCGTCTTCCGTACAGCATATATTAGCGTTGCAACCACGCGCGCCTCCGATTCGTGTCATTTTGGGAGCAATGCGCTCAAACGAGATTATAGACAAAACCTTCCAGGATAAGATGGTGCACATATTGCGGATCACGTTAAACCCAGGTCATGTCTATCTTTACTATGACGATCAACAATACGCATTCGATCTAGATCTATCACGCGGGTATCTATCTGTAACATCCAACTGTCACGCCTACATATTTATATGTGATGTTTCCAAAAGTGACTTTAAAAAAAAATCCTAGCGGTACACGCTCCAGAGGCGGACAGTGGGGCATAACATGAGAACGATAAGGATATTGTGTACGGTGTTGTTTTGGAGCTTAACATAAGTAGATCACAGTAAACGAATATTATATGTAGATTCGCTCTAAGTAGAAACTCTAAGCCCACCGCAGCGCAGCGGAGGTGGTCAGCCCTCTCTACACCAATCGGTCATGCCCTAGCGTCCGCAGGGCGGACGCCCAGAGCGCTAGTTTACCGCTTCCTTACCGAGTAACCTGTCTGTCCGTCTGTCCGTCGCTTTCCTCCCTTTCTGCTTTTTCCTGCCTTTTTCGCATGGCTACACCCGGCCTGTCTTATACGGCTTCCTCCCATCTTACCGACCGCGCCTATCTTTCTGACTCGACCTAGCTAAGCCAAAATTACAAATATATCCAAAAGCGTCACACAATTAACTCGCCCCCTGATTGGGAAATAACTGCCGACCTACAACACTGACTGGATCTGTTGCACGATCAGACCGTCTCTCGCCCTCGCGATTGGACGTAATGTAAACATTTGTGCAGCGAACGAAACACATCGATTGGATGTAAGCACCAACGCGAGTGTGCTGACAATTGCGTATCTACATTTAGCTACGCAAAACGTATCGTATGTACTGCAAATCGGGCACCGTAACCAGCCCATGCAGTTAAAGCTCTGCGATGTTATTTTCCACACGTTTTTCAAAGTAGAGACGATACTATTTTTATTATTATTATTATTACTAAAGGAGGCTCCACGACCTTTGCGTTATTATAGTTGCACCCGAACACAGCACTGCGGTACTTACGTGGTGGTGTTGTTATTGCTGAAAAGTATGTTTGGTTTAAAATTAATAAAATCATTATTTAAGCTATTGCCAAAAATTAATTGTTTTTTGTTTAATAATAATACCAGCATTAAATGGCCGTGTATTGGCTAATATAATATAATGTTTATGATATAATCATACTATTTAATATTTTGCATAATATTATACACCCAGCCGTAAGTATCCGTTGGAATACCTAATATTTTTACGCACGTTAGTAATTATAAAATTTTCTTTACAGTTTGCAACATGGGCGAGGCTCACGTGCAAGGCCAATATTGGCCTGCTTCTGCTGAATCCGCAGCGATCTTCAATGAGCTCACGGGCACGCTGCGCCTGTTGCAGGAAGCTGCAGCGTGGCTACGCGCTCCGCACAATCAGTGGACGGGACACCGTGCAGCGCTGTACTGCCTGCGAGAGCGGCCCGAAAGCGGTAAGGTTCTGGAAGGAAAAGCCCGTGCCACCTGATTCGGCCGAAGTGCGCCGCCAGGTAAGCCTGTCGAACGTCAAGAAGGCGATGGGTCCTGACTGGTACCCCAAGAAGAAGAAGAAGAAGAAGAAGCGCAGCCGCCCTTGCAAGCTGACCGCCCGAAACGCCAAGTACATCGAGCAAAAGAAGCTGCAGAAGAGAAAGTAATTGGTAAATATACCCTTTTAGGCCCTTAACCCCGCTTATCTTTGTAATTTGTATACCGGCGGGCAGCGCAAGGCTTGGGACCGCACATACGGTAAACTGACTGTGGCGCTACCAAGCGTGTTGACGCACCTAAAGAACGTAGCGCGTTTCATATGATAGTTAGCACATGGTATCTACTGCGGAGCAGCCGCAAGCTGGCCGTTCCTATCCGCATACACGTCACGTAGACGACAAGTACAATCACTCATTGGGACATAAGCTAAATCATGCTGTATGTACCATCAACCTTTCACAGCGCGTATTCCACTAATGGGCGCTCACAAATTGAAACTACAGTATTAAGTGAGTACTACACGCCGCTACGATACGTTGCTGTCTACGTAGACACGAACACATGTGCGGTAATGCAGACCATACAAGTGGCTGTCGCAAGTCGATGTATCTGTACGCAGTACTGTACTTTAGTGCCCTATCGATAATGGTCGAGATAAAAACTCGGTTGAGTCGCGGGTGGCTATAAGGTGTTCCCACCGCGCTTATATATAAGTGCTGACTACTGCTAACAGAGTGCGGTTAGCATGCATGTATCCCTGCGGTATGACCTGTTTACAGTAAGTAATGCGCTTGGTCATAATGACTCATACATCAGAAGAGTAAGCACAATAAACTACCATCACGATGCAAAAGTACCGTGAAAGCAACAGTGACCCCATGTATATGTTTTGGTTATCACAAGCACGTGGCATCTACACTCATTGACCACCTTGCGAGATATGCACCGGACACATCAAATAGCACGTCGGACTGTCAGGTAGACAGCGAAAGTACTTCATCTAATGTACATGAGCCACTTTTCGATTCAAGTCTACGATATATACGATCTGATAATTTGCATACAGCCATGTGGCTTCGTATGCTCGCCATACATATCCCAACCAGTAAATATCACTCGAAAGGATCTAGCCACTCTGTCAGTCAGTAGCTATGCAAATCAGTAAGTAAGTCAGCTTCACAAGTAAGATTAATGCATGCGGAAGATAGTAGAAGATCCTTCAGTACTATCGTAAAGAGCTCAGCGGAACGATAATAAGGCATAATATTGGTGTCTGTGGCGACCATCGGCAAAAAGAACTTGAACGTCGCGCGAGGAGCCGAACAAACCTTGGTCTAATAGACCGTCGCAATCAAAGATATCGTGTCGACTGCCTCATGGCAATGACGTGCGGATGGTAATATGTTTGAGCAGGCGTATTTACTCCAGCAACACTGGGATTCCTCACCTATCTATGCCAATTTGGGATCATCATTGGTACTGACCCGTCTTCCGCACAGCATATATTACATTTGCTACCACGCGCACCTCGGATTCGTGTTGTTTTAGGAGCTATACGTTCAAACGGGATTATAGCCAAAACCTTCCCGGGTAAGATGGTACTCATCTTGCAGATCACGTTAAATCCTGGTCATGTTTACCATAGCATGTGAGCACGGAGAATATTGTGTGCGGTGTTGTTTGGAACGTAGCATAAGTAGATCACAGTATACATATATTATCTGTAGCCTCGCTCTAAGTAGATATTCTAAGCCCACCGCAGCGCAGCGGAGGCGGGCAGCTCACACCACACCAGCCAACCATGCCCTAGCGTCCGCGGAGCGGGCGCCCAGAGCGCTAGTCTCTCCGCTTCTAACCTTCTAGCGTGTCCGTCCGTCTGTCAATAAGTCCGTCCGGTTCATTTCTTGCTGCTTTTTCCTGCCTTTTCGCATGGCTACACCCGGCCTGTCTAATATATTTTCGTCCCATCTTACCGACCGCGCCTACCTTTCTGACTCGACCTAACTATGCCAAAATTACAAATATATCCAAAAGCGTCACACAATTAACTCGCCATCTGATTGGGCAATATTGACCGACCTGTGACACTGACTAGATCTGTCGCACGATCAGACCGCCTCTCGCCCTCGCGATTGGACGTAAGGTAAACATTTCTGCCGAGAATGAAACGCATCGATTGGTTGCAAGCAGCCAGGCGAGCTGCGCAGATGATTGATTATCTACATTTAGCTACGCAAAACCTGTCGTATGTACTGCAAATCGGGCACAATAACCACTTTATTTTCTAAGAGGTCTGCACACTTCACAAATAGAGACATTTACTATTATAAATGTAGACTTCACAGACCAGTATTTTGTAAGAGCTCTGGGATGCTATTTTCCACGCACTTATTAATATAAGCTTCACAGGCCGCATTTGTAAGAGCTCGGCGATGCTATTTTCCACAGACTTTCTAAAGTAGAGACGATAGTATTTTTTAATACTAAAGTAGGCTTCACGACCAGCGCTTTTTGTAGGGACTTTGCGAATATATATCTTCTTTACTTCACCTGGCACTCACCACTGCCACCGTGCAATGAAGGCGCGCGGCTGCACGGTCATTGCGCTATCTGCTCCCGTGCACCCCACCCGACGAATGCATGCGCGCACGATAGATAATTATTTTAGTCAATTTAAATTGCATGTAAAGTATGTATTTGTTTAAATATCTGATAATAATATATTATAGCAAAGCCAAATAATACTATTTTAAAACATTTTAATATGTTGCTTAATAATAAATACCAGCCTTTTATTACCGTGCTTTTGGCTAATATTTGGACGAAAGTAATTGGTTAAAACAATAAGTTTTGCTAACATACTCACAGTTTGCAAAATGGTGGGCCCTACGTGCAAGCAATGCGAGGCGAAGATTGACCCGCTTCTGCTGAACCCGCAGCGGTCTACGACGGATGCACGGGCGCGCTGCGTCGGCTGCGGGAAGCTGCAGTACGGTTACGCGCTCCGTACAATCAGCGGACGGGGCAGCGTGCGGCACTGTATTGCCTGCAAGAACGGCCCAAAAGCGGTTAAGTTCTGGGAGGAAAAGCCTCCACCACCTAATTCGGCCGAAGTGCGCCGCCAGGAAAGCCTGCCAAACGTCGAGAATGTGATGGGCCCTGACTGGTACCTCAAGAAGAAAAATAGACACAGCCGCCCTCGCAAGCTGACCGCCCGAAACGTCAGGTACATTGAGCAAAAGAAGCAGCAGAAGAGCAAGTAATTGGTAAGTATACCCTTTTAGCCCCTTACCCCGCATAGGTTTGTATACTGGCTGACGATGCAAGGCTTGGGGTCGCACATACTGGAATCCGACTGTGGTCCGACCAAGCGTGTTGACGCGCCTATAGAGCGTAGCGCGCTTCAAAATATAATAAGACATGGAATCAACTGTGCACCGCTGCAAGTTGGTGGTTCCTATCCGCATACGCGTCACCGTAGATGGCACGTACACTCGCTCACGTGGGCACACGCAAAACCATGCTATCTGTACCACCAACGCTCACAGCGTATATTTCATTAATGTGCGCTCACGAATGTAAGCTTCAGTATAGAGTGAGCACTATGGACCGACCAATAAGTTGCTGTCGACATAGACACAAGCACGTCTATGGTAGTGTTGACCGTACAGGTGTCGTCGCAAGTCGATGTGCCTGTACGCAGTACTGTATTTTAGTTTCTTGTGTATAATAGTCGAGGCGAGAGTCCGGTTGAGTCGCGAATGATTATAAGATGTAACCCGCCGCGCGCATATTTCGCGTCGACTACTACCTACATACGCGCGGTCAGCTTGCCTGTATCACCGCGGTTATGACCTACGTCCAGTTAGTGGCGCGCTTGGGTGATCCATCAGAAGCGTAGGCGCAGAAAGCTAGCACCACGATGCAAAAGTACCGATAAAGAAACAGTGACCCCATGCATAGGTTGAACTATCACGAGCGCGTGGCAAATACACTCATTAACGACCTTGCGATATATGCACGGACACATCAAATAGCACGCCGAGTTGATAAGTAGGCAGGAAAAGTACTTCATATAATGTACATGAGCGACGATTCGAATCAAGTCTAAGCATCACTACGATCTGATACTCTGCCTACAGCCATATATCTTCGTATGTTTGTCGTATATATCGGACCCAGTATAATGTCAGTCGGAAAGGATTTACGCCACTTTGTCAGTCAGTAGCTATGCCAATAAGTCAGAAAGTCCGTCAGCTATGCAAGTAAGATAAATGTATGCGGAAGATAGTGGAAATACCCTTCAGTAACATCACAAACAGCTCAGCAGAATAATTTCAAAGCATAATATTGATGTTTGTGGCGACCATCGGCAAATACTACATATCCTAAAAGATACTTCGCGCGCGGAGCTGATTAACATTGCTCTATTAGACCGTCGCAATCGATGATATGTGTCGACTGCCTCACGGCGATGACGTGCAGATGGGTAATATGTGTGAGTAGGCATTTTTACTCCAGCTACACTGGGATTCCTCACCGATCTACGCATATTTCGTAGCATCATTGATACTGACCCGTCTTCCGTACAGCATATATTAGCGTTGCAACCACGCGCGTCTCCGATTCGTGACATTTTGGGAGCTATGCGCTCAAATGAGATTATAGACAAAACCTTCCCGGCTAAGATGGCATCTTGCAGATCACGATAAACCCTGGTCATGTCTACCATAACATGCGAGCACTATAGATACTGTGTGCGGTGTTGTTTTGGAACGTAGCATAAGTAGATCACAGCATACTTATATTATATGTAGCTGTGGTCCAAGTAGAAATTCTAAGCCCACCGCAGCGCAGCGGAGGTGGTCGCCCCTCTCTACACCAACCAACCATGCCCTAGCGTCCGCGGAGCGGGCGCCCAGAGCGCTAGTTTCCCGCTCCCTAAACTTGCAGCCTGTCCGGCCGTCCGTCCGTCTGTCAATCAGTCCGTCGCTTTCCTCTCTTTCTGCTTTTTCGTACCCTTTCGCATGGCTACACCCGGCGTGTCTAATACAGTTTCGTCCCATCTTACCGACCGCGCCTACCTTTCTGACTCGACCTAACTATGCCAAAATTACAAATATATCCAAAAGCGTCACACAATTAACTCGCCATCTGATTGGGCAATATTGACCGACCTGCGACACTGACTGGATCTGTCGCACGATCAGACCGTCTCTCGCCCTCGGGATTGGACGTAAGGTAAACATTTCTGCCGAGCACGAAACACATCGACTGGTTGCAAACAGCCAGGCGAGCTACGCAGAAACTTGATTATTGACATTCAGCCCTGTCGTATGTACTGCAAATCGGGCACAGTAACCACATTATTTTCTAAGAGGTCTGCACACTTCACAAATAGAGATATTTATTATTATTAATGTAGACTTCACAGACCAGTATTTTGTAAGAGCTCTGCGATGTTATTTTCCACACACTTTTCAAAGTAAAGACGATATTAATAGTATTAATATGACTACTAGCTTCACAGGCAGCATTTGTAAGACCTCGGCGATGCTATTTTCCACACATTTTCTAAGGTAGAGACGATAGTATTTTTTAATGTTAAAGTAGGCTTCACGATCAGCGCTTTTTGTAGGGACTTTGTGATATATATCTTTTTTACTTCACTGACACTAACCACTGCCACCGTGCAATGAAGGCGCGCGGCTGCACGGTCATTGCGCTATCTGCTCCCGTGCACTGCACCCGACGAATGCATGCGCGCACGATAGATAATTGTTTTAGTCAATTTATATTGCACGTAAAGTATGTATTTGTTTATAAATCTGATAATATTAGTATGAAAGCAAAGCAAAATAGTAATAGTATAAAACGTTTTAGTGTTTTGCCTAATGAATAAATTCCACCCTTACAGTACCTTGCTATTGGCTAATATTTGGACGCAAGTAATCGGTTAGAGCAATATATTTTGCTAACTTACTCACAGTTGTGGGCCCTACGTGCAAGCAATGCGAGGCGAAGATTGACCCGCTTTTGCTGGACCCGCAGTGGTCTACGACGGATTTCGGGCGCATTGCGTCTGCTGTGGGAAGCAGCAGTACGGCTACGCGTTCCGTACAATCAGCGGGCGGGACATCGTGCGGCGCTGTATTGCCTGCGAGAACGGCCCAAAAGCGGTTAAGTTCTGGGAGGAAAAGCCCCCACCACCTGAGTCAGCCGAAGTCCGCCGCCAGGAAAGCCTGTCAAACGTCAAGAAGGAGAGACTGGTACCCCAAGAAGAGAAAGAGACGCAGCCGCCATCGCAAGCTGACCGCCCGAAACGCCAAGTACATCGAGCAAAAGAAGCAGCAGAAGAGCAAGTAATTGGTAAATATACCCTTTTAGGACCCCATTTTCCTACCTATTTTTGTATTTAGTATACTGACTGGCGGTGCAAGGTTTGGGGCCGCACATACGGTAAGCTGACTATGGTGTTGACGCACCTACAGAGCGTAGCGCGCTTCATAAATAATTAGCACATGGAATCAACTGTGCACCGCTGCAAATTGGTGATTCCTATCCGTATACGCGTCACCGTAGATGGCACGTACACTCGCTCACGTGGGCACACGCAAAACCATGCCATCTGTACCATCAGCTCTTATAGCGGATATTTCACTAATTGGCGCTCACAAATTTAAACTACAGTATTGAGTGGGAGCTACGTGCGACGAATAAGCTGCTGTTTACATAGATACTACCACTGCGTGACAGTGCAGACCGTATAGATGGACGTGGCAAGGCGATGTGTCTGAACGCAATATTGTACTTTAGTATCGTGTCCATAATGACCGAGATGAGAGCTCGGTTAAGTCGCGGATGACTATAAGGTGTACCCGCCTCGCGCGTATATATCGCGTTGGCTACTGCTAACAGACGCGCGTTCAGCATACCTGTATCGCTGCGGAATGGCATGTGCCCAGTTAGTGACGCGCTTGATTATACAGACTAAAACATCAATAGCGTAAGCACAGAAAGCTAGCACGACGACGCAAACGTCCCGATAAGGAAACAGGGACCCCATGCTTATCACGAGCTCGTGGCAAATACACTCATTAACGACCTTACGATATATGCACGGACACATCAAATAGCACGCCGAGCTGATAAGTAGGCAGCGAAAGTACTCCATCTAATGTACATGAACTATTATTCAATTAAAGTCTAACCATCACTACGATTTGATACTCTGCCTACAGCCATATATCTTCGTATGTTGCAGCCGGTCAAAAGAATGTGCACGCAGTGGTGCTTCTTCGTCCGATCTGGACGAGGCCTTTTATCGTACATATCGGACCCAGTATAATGTCAGTCGGAAAGGATTTACGCCACTCTGTCAGTCAGTAGCTATACAAATAAGTCAGAAAGTCCGTCAGCTATGCAAGTAAGATAAATGTATGCGGAAGATAGTGGAAATACCCTTCAGTAACATCACAAACAGCTCAGCAGAATAATTTCAAAGCATAATATTGATGTTTGTGGCGACCATCGGCAAATACTACCTATCCTAAAAGATAATTCGCGCGCGGAGCTGACTAACATTTCTCTATTAGACCGTCGCAATCGATGATATGTGTCGACTGCCTCACGGCGATGACGTGCAGATGGGTAATATGTGTGAGTAGGCGTATTTACTCTAGCTACACTGGGATTCCTCACCGATCTACGCATATTTCGTATCTTCATTGATACTGACCCGTCTTCCGTACAGCATATATTTGCTTTGCAACCACGCGCGCCTCCGATTGGTGTCATTTTGGGAGCAATGCGCTCAAACGAGATTATAGACAAAACCTTTCCGGGTAGGATGGTGCTCTTCTTGCAGATCACGTTAAACCCTGGTCATATCTACCATAACATGTGAGCACTAAGGATACTGTGTGCGGTGTTGTTTTGGAACGTAATATACGTAGATCACAGTATACATGTACAATATGTTACTTTGCTGTACGTAGAAACGCTAAGCACACCGCAGCGCAGCGGAGGTGGTCAGCCCGCACTACACCAACCAACCATGCCCTAGCGTCCGCGGAGCGGGCGCCCAGAGCGCTAGTCGCTCCGCTTCTAACCTTCTAGCGTGTCTGTCCGTCCGTCTGTCAATCAGTCCGTCGCTTTCCTCTCTTGTTGCTTTGACCTGCCTTTCCGCATGGCTACACTCGGCCTGTCTTATACAATTTCGTCCCATCTTACCGACCGCGCCTACCTTTCTGACTCGACCTAACTATGCCAAAATTACAAATATATCCAAAAGCGTTACACAATTAACTAGCGCCCTGATTGGGCAATACCTGCCGACCTGCGACACTGACTGGATCTGTCGCACGATCAGACCGTCTATCGCCCTCGCGATTGGACGTAAGGTAAACATTTCTGCCGAGCACGAAACGCATCGATTGGTTGCAAACAGCCAGGCGAGCTGCGCTGATGATTGATTTCTTACATTTAGCTACGCAAAACCTGTCGTATGTACTGCAAATCGGGCACAGTAACCATTTATTTTTAAGCGCTTTGCACACTTTTCAAATAGAGATATTTATTATTATTATTAATGTAGACTTCACAGACCGGTATTCTGTAAGAGCTCTGGGATGTTATTTTCCACACACTTTTCAAAGTAAAGACGATATTAATAGTATTAATATGATTAACATAAGCTTCACAGGCCGCATTTGTAAGAGCTCGGCGATGCTATTTTCCACAGACTTTCTAAAGTAGAGACGATAGTATTTTTTAATACTTAAGTAGGCTTCACGACCAGCGCTTTTTGTAGGGACTTTGCGAATATATATATGTATATATTTTACGTCACCTGGCACTCACCACTGCCACCGTGCATTGGAGGCGCGCGGCTGCACGGTCATTGCGCTATCTGCTCCCGTGCACCACACTCGACGAATGCATGCGCGCACGATAGATAGTTGTTTTAGTCACTTTTATTGCATGTAAAGTATGTATTTGTTTAAAATCTGATAATTATATATTATAGCAAAGCCAAATAGTAATATTTTAATTTTTTTTTAATTTTTTAAATAATAAATACCAGTCTTACAGTACCGTGCTATTGGCTAATATTTGGACGCAAGTAATTGGTTAAAACAATACAATTTGCTAACATAGGCACAGTTTGCAAAATGGTGGGCCCTACGTGCAAGCAATGCGAGGCGAAGATTGACCCGTTTCTGCTGAACCCACAGCGGTCTACGACGGATGCCCGGGCGCGCTGCGTCTGCTGCGGGAAGCTGCAGTACGGTTACGCGTTCCGTACAATCAGCGGGCGGGACATCGTGCGGCGCTGTATTGCCTGCGAGAACGGCCCAAAGCGGTTGAGTTCTGGGAGGAAAAGCCCCCACCACCTGATTCGGCCGAAGTGCGCCGCAAGGAAAGCCTGGCAAACGTCGAGAAGGCGATGGGTCCTGACTGGTACCCCAAGAAGAAAAAGAGGCGCAGCCGCCCTCGTAAGTTGACTGCCCGAAACGCCAAGTACATCGAGCAAAAGAAGCAGCAGAAGAGCAAGTAATTGGTAAATATACACTTTTAGGCCCCCATTTTCCTACCTATATTTGTATTTAGTATACTGGTGACGGTACGAGGCTTGGAGCCGCACATACGGTAAGCTGACTATGGTGTTGACGCATCTACAGAGGGTAGCGCGTTTCAAATAATAATTAGCGCATGGTGTCTACTGCGAACCCTTGCAAGTTGGCCGTCCCTATCTGCTTCCGCGTAACAATAGATCGAGAGTACACTCGCTCACGTGGGCACACGCAAAACCATGCTATCTGTACCATCAGCTCTTATAGCGTATATTGCACTAATTGGCGCTCACAAATTTAAACTACAGTATTGAGTGGGAACTACGTGCGACGAATAAGCTGCTGTTTACATAGATACTACCACTGCGTGACAGTGCAGACCGTATAGATGGACGTGGCAAGGCGATGTGTCTGAATGCAATATTGTACTTTAGTGTCCTGTTCATAATGGCCGAGATGAGAGCTCGGTTGAGTCGCGGATGACTATAAGGTGTACCCGCCTCGCGCGTATATATCGCGTTGGCTACTGCTAACAGATGCGCGTTCAGCATACCTGTATCGCTGCGGAATGGCCTGTGCCCAGTTAGTGACGTGCTTGATTATACAGACTGATACACCAATAGCGTAAGCACAGAAAGCTAGCACGACGACGCAAAAGTCCCGATAAAGAAACAGTGACCCCACACATAGGTTGGGCTATCACGAGCGCGTGGCAAATACACTCATTAACGACCTTGCGATATATGCACGGACACATCAAATAGCACGCCGAGCTGATAAGTAAGCAGCAAAAGTACTTCATATAATGTACATGAGCTACTATTTGCATCAAGTCTAAGATATCTACGATCTGATAATCTGCCAACAGCCATGTGGCTTCGTATGTTCGTCATACATATCGGAGCCAGTAAATGTCACTCGAAAGGGTCTACGCCACTCTATCAGTCAGAATCTATGCAAATAAGTCAGTATGTGCGGCAGCTATGCAAGTAGAATCAATGCATGCGAAAGATAGTGGAAACACCCTTCAAAAATATCATAAATAGCTCAGCAGAACAATTGCAACGCATAATATTGGTGTTTGTCGCGACTATCGGCAAAATCTACCTGTCCTAAAAGATACCTCGCGCGAGGAGCTGACTAAACCTTTCTCTAATAGACCGTCGCAATCAATGATATGGTGTCGACTGCCTCACGGCGATGACGTGACAGATGATATTATGTTTGAGTGGACGTATTTACTCTAGCTAAACTGGGATTCCTCACCAGTCTATGCCAATTTGAATCATCACTGATACTGACATGTCTTCTGAACAGCATTTGTTAGCTTTGCAGCCACGCACGCCTCCGATTCGTGTCATTTTGGGAGCTATGCGCTCAAATGCGATTAAAGACAAAACCTTCCCGGGTAAGATGGTGCTCATCTTGCAGATCATGTTAAACCCTGGTCATATCTACCATAACATGTGAGCACTAAGGATACTGTGTGCGGTGTTGTTTTGGAGCGTAATATAAGTAGAACACAGTATACATGTACTATATGTTACTTTGCTGTACGTAGAAACGCTAAGCACACCGCAGCGCAGCGGAGGTGGTCAGCCCGCACTACACCAACCAACCATGCCCTAGCGTCCGCGGAGCGGGCGCCCAGAGCGCTAGTTTCCCGCCTCTTAACCTTCTAGCGTGTCTGTCCGTCCGTCCGTCCGTCTGTCAATCAGTCCGTCGCTTTCCTCTCTTGCTGCTTTTGCCTGCCTTTTCGCATGGCTACACTCGGTCTGTCTAATACAATTTCGTCCCATCTTACCGACCGCGCCTACCTTTCTGACTCGACCTAACTATGCCAAAATTACAAATATATCCAAAAGCGTTACACAATTAACTAGCGCCCTGATTGGGCAATACCTGCCGACCTGCGACACTGACTGGATCTGTCGCACGATCAGACCGTCTATCGCCCTCGCGATTGGACGTAAGGTAAACATTTCTGCCGAGCACGAAACGCATCGATTGGTTGCAAACAGCCAGGCGAGCTGCGCTGATGATTGATTTCTTACATTTAGCTACGCAAAACCTGTCGTATGTACTGCAAATCGGGCACAGTAACCATTTATTTTTAAGCGCTTTGCACACTTTTCAAATAGAGATATTTATTATTATTATTAATGTAGACTTCACAGACCGGTATTCTGTAAGAGCTCTGGGATGTTATTTTCCACACACTTTTCAAAGTAAAGACGATATTAATAGTATTAATATGATTAACATAAGCTTCACAGGCCGCATTTGTAAGAGCTCTGTGATGCTATTTTCCACAGACTTTCTAAAGTAGAGACGATAGTATTCTTTAATACTAAAGTAGGCTTCACGACCAGCGCTTTTTGGAGGGACTTTGCGAATATATATATATTTTTTACGTCACCTGGCACTCACCACTTCCACCGTGCAATGAAGGGGCGCGGCTGCACGGTCATTGCGCTATCTGCTCCCGTGCACCACACTCGACGAATGCATGCGCGCACGGTACATAGTGTTTTTAGTCACTTTTATTGCATGTAAAGTATGTATTCGTTTAAATATCTGATAGTATTACTATTAAAGCAAAGCAAAATATTACATATCAACTTTTTAATATTTTATGAATAATAAATACCAGCCTTATATTTTCGTGCTATTGGCTAATATTTGGACGCAAGTAATTGGTTAAAACAATACAATTTGCTAACATAGGCACAGTTTGCAAAATGGTGGGCCCTACGTGCAAGCAATGCGAGGCGAAGATTGACCCGTTTCTGCTGAGCCCACAGCGGTCTACGGCGGATGCCCGGGCGCGCTGCGTCTGCTGCGGGAAGCTGCAGTACGGTTACGCGTTCCGTACAATCAGCGGGCGGGACATCGTGCGGCGCTGTATTGCCTGCGAGAACGGCCCAAAGCGGTTGAGTTCTGGGAGGAAAAGCCCCCCCCCCCCACCTGATTCGGCCGAAGTGCGACGCAAGGAAAGCCTGGCAAACGTCGAGAAGGCGATGGGTCCTGACTGGTACCCCAAGAAGAAAAAGAGGCGCAGCCGCCCTCGCAAGCTGACCGCCCGAAACGCCAAGTACATCGAGCAAAAGAAGCAGCAGAAGAGCAAGTAATGGTAAATATACCCTTTATGCCCCCATTTTCCTACCTATTTTTGTTTTAGTATACTGGCTCACGGTGCGAGGCTTGGGGTCGCACATACGGTAAGCTGACTATGGTGTTGACGCACCTACAGAGCGTAGCGCGCTTCATAAATAATTAGCACATGGAATCAACTGTGCACCGCTGCAAATTGGTGGTTCCTATCCGCATACGCATCACCGTAGATGGCACGTACACTCGCTCACGTGGGCACACGCAAAACCATGCTATCTGTACCATCAGCTCTTATAGCGTATATTGCACTAATTGGCGCTCACAAATTTAAACTACAGTATTGAGTGGGAACTACGTGCGACGAATAAGCTGCTGTTTACATAGATACTACCACTGCGTGACAGTGCAGACCGTATAGATGGACGTGGCAAGGCGATGTGTCTGAATGCAATATTGTACTTTAGTGTCCTGTTCATAATGGCCGAGATGAGAGCTCGGTTGAGTCGCGGATGACTATAAGGTGTACCCGCCTCGCGCGTATATATCGCGTTGGCTACTGCTAACAGATGCGCGTTCAGCATACCTGTATCGCTGCGGAATGGCCTGTGCCCAGTTAGTGACGTGCTTGATTATACAGACTGATACACCAATAGCGTAAGCACAGAAAGCTAGCACGACGACGCAAAAGTCCCGATAAAGAAACAGTGACCCCAAACATAGGTTGGGCTATCACGAGCGCGTGGCAAATACACTCATTAACGACCTTGCGATATATGCACGGACACATCAAATAGCACGCCGAGCTGATAAGTAAGCAGCAAAAGTACTTCATATAATGTACATGAGCTACTATTTGCATCAAGTCTAAGATATCTACGATCTGATAATCTGCCAACAGCCATGTGGCTTCGTATGTTCGTCATACATATCGGAGCCAGTAAATGTCACTCGAAAGGGTCTACGCCACTCTATCAGTCAGAATCTATGCAAATAAGTCAGTATGTGCGTCAGCTATGCAAGTAGAATCAATACATGCGAAAGATAGTGGAAACACCCTTCAGTAAAATCATAAAGAGCTCAGCAGAACAATTACAACGCATAATATTGGTGTTTGTCGCGACTATCGGCAAAATCTACCTGTCCTAAAAGATACCTCGCGCGAGGAGCTGACTAAACCTTTCTCTAATAGACCGTCGCAATCAATGATATGGTGTCGACTGCCTCACGGCGATGACGTGACAGATGATATTATGTTTGAGTGGACGTATTTACTCCAGCTAAACTGGGATTCCTCACCAGTCTATGCCAATTTGAATCATCACTGATACTGACATGTCTTCTGAACAGCATTTGTTAGCTTTGCAGCCACGCACGCCTCCGATTCGTGTCATTTTGGGAGCTATGCGCTCAAATGCGATTATAGACAAAACCTTCCCGGGTAAGATGGTGCTCATCTTGCAGATCATGTTAAACCCTGGTCATATCTACCATAACATGTGAGCACTAAGGATACTGTGTGCGGTGTTGTTTTGGAGCGTAATATAAGTAGAACACAGTATACATGTACTATATGTTACTTTGCTGTACGTAGAAACGCTAAGCACACCGCAGCGCAGCGGAGGTGGTCAGCCCGTACTACACCAACCAACCATGCCCTAGCGTCCGCGGAGCGGGCGCCCAGAGCGCTAGTTTCCCGCCTCTTAACCTTCTAGCGTGTCTGTCCGTCCGTCCGTCCGTCTGTCAATCAGTCCGTCGCTTTCCTCTCTTGCTGCTTTTGCCTGCCTTTTCGCATGGCTACACTCGGTCTGTAACGGGGATACATGGTGTGGAACACACAGGGGTACGAAGTACCCGGAGAGTTAACAAACTCTCAGTACATAAGTTGGAGAGTTAACAAGGTCTCCCAGTACGTTGGCCGAAAGCCACACGTTATGCATTTGATTAGGTTTAACTATGCTAGATAGTTAAACAGATACATTTACCCCTAGGCGGCTTGGCCGCAATAATAGTAAATAAAACACTTCTGGTTTTGAAGCATAAAAGTTAAGGTATTAACTTTGAGCCCTGGTCTTGGGCTGTAAGTGTCCTTTGGATAAGGAACTTAGTATTAGTGGCTCTTTGAGTCGAACGTCTTCCTCTGACGCTAAAGCTACGGCAGCCCCGCTGCACTTGGTAGCACTTGTAGTCAATCCCGCTCCTGAGTCGGTTGACTATATCCTCTGCGAGGATGGAACACCCCGTGTTCGCGAATTAGCCCCCGGCGCAGCAGCACGCGCTTACTAAGCTTATGTCCTTGCTTGGCCCGGAGGGCGTGGCTCATCTTGCATCGCAAGGTCCAGAGGCGGTCACTGCCAGGCTGGAATCCTTCTCCCGCTACGAGAACGCGCTTTTGGAGCATGTCCAAGAGAAGATGAGTGCCGCAATGGCGGCGGCGTCGATGACGCGTGAGGAGTCTATGAGACTGAAACCGCTCATGGTGAGCGTAAAAACCTTCGAGGGGAAGGATGGAGAGAATCTCCTTCTCTGGACCCGTGAGCTCGAGATGGCCATGGGATCGGCCCTGCTCCAGTCTGAGCATCAGCGCGTGGCGCTGGCTATCTCCAGGCTTGGAGGTCGCGCTCGCGAATGGGCACTAACGTGCGGCACGTCTGTTGACGCTGCATTTACCACTTGGGATCAGCTGAAGCAACAGCTTTCGCGCGTGTTCGCGCCGCCTAATCAGGCGTACCGTATCCGGTCGAAGTTCCTTGCTACCCGCCAGGGTAAGAAGGAGTTATTGGACTATGTCCAAGAGTTGAGAACTCTTATCGCCGGAATGGCGGCGGACCCTCTTCCAGAACTGGTCAGCGTGACCGTGTTCATGGAGGGACTTCGTGTGAGCGCAGCTCGAACGGAAGTGTTCCGTGTACACCCTAACTCTTTCGAAGAGGCGGTGAATGTGGCATTAAATGCCGAGCACAACTTCAGGTCGGCGCGACCTGGTTGGAGCGCTGGTAGCGCAAGCTCTTCGAGCGGTCCAGAGCCGATGGACCTCAGCTATGCTGAAGACGAAGAAGCGGAGCTTCTTGCTGCGGAGCAGCGCGCCGGCATCCGCCGATGCTTTGTGTGCAATAGCACTAAGCACTTGAGGGCCTATTGCCCTCTGCGCAAGAAGCGCGAGGCTCCGGCGAGCCAACCCTCCGGGTCATCGCCGGGAAACGGCAACTCCCAGTAGGCGCGGGGCGGCCTATTGGGGAAGAACTGAGTTCTGTTGTACCTCGAGGAGGTAGAGGGCAACGGGGCTCAGCCCCGAAGAGAGCTGAGCTCTCTTACGAGAAGAGTGTGTGCAAGCCGGGCTTGCTGGTCGTTCAAGCGAACGTGAAGGGCTTTGCAAAGCCATGGAGAGTCTTGATTGACTCGGGAGCCTCGGGCAGCTACGCCCGTCGCTCCACCCTAGAAGGGAGTCAGCTGTATGCTGAGGCACTGGAAGTGCCAACGAGAGATACGATCTCTGTCCGTCTCGCGACGGGGACACTGGTAACTGTGTCGAAGGTCTCTGTCGACCTTGGAGTGAAGTTTGAAAACTTCGATAGCGTGGAGCGCTGCTTGGTCATAGACCTGGATGCGAGGTATGACCTCATCCTTGGCATGGCATGGCTGGAACGCCATGAGCCATGGATCGACTGGAAGTCGAAAACGCTGGGTGCGTCGCACCCTGCTCCTAGTGGAGCTTTGGTGAGTCATGAACCCACCTCTGCTAGGAAGCAGAAGCGCTTTTGGCGCGAGCACGAGGCGGCCGTAGTGCTGGACATTGGTATGTCCGAAATTGTTAGCAACGAGGTTGCTGTTTGCCCTGAGGGCGTACGTGGTGCGGCACATTATCCGCTGAGCGGTGCAGGTCAGGTCAATGACCAATTGCTGGGACCTGGCGAGGACAAACGCGGAGTGGCGCGTAATCCACTGAGTGGTATGCATCTGGTCGATGACCTACCGCTGCGTGACCCGAGGGTCGCGGTCGACCGCGAGTCGAGGCATCATGGCCGTGGCCCAGGAGATGCAGGTGAAGTGACACCTAGTTCACTGTGTGAAGGTCAAGAACCTCTTGGCTTTCAGCCGAGTGTCTTGCGAGACACTGTATCCTCTTCGAGGAGTGATGGTGCTGCTGCACCCGGTGGTGGTGACGGAGATGTCGCCACACCGCCCTCATCCGGCCGGGCTCGATCGCGGAGGGAGAGGAGAAGAAGACCCAGGGCGTCTGTGACGTCTTCGACGTCGGACGATGTGTCCAACGTGACGAGCGGTGATGCTCCACGTGATTGCTGTGAACAGCTGTATACACTCGTGAACGGAGTGACGGGGGAGGTAGAAGGCGATATCAGCCTTAACACTCTGCCCGCTGCAGATGCTCTGCTAGAGCTGGACGAGATGTCCATTGCCGAGTTTGGCGAAGCCTTAAAGGCAGGCGAGCTAGCCGAGGTGGTCTTGCTGGGACCTGATGAGGAGTTGAACTCCTCATCCGTCGTGGACGACGCGGTCCTAGAGGACACCAAGAAGGCGCTGAGCGCAAGAAGTGGATCGGCGATCCTCAAAGATCCTTCGGATCCCTTCTACCCGGTGGTGAAGGAGTATGGAGACGTTGTCTCGAAAGACCCACCGGGCGTACGCTCAAACGTACTTTGACGATATATTCGTCCATAGGCGTGCTGACCACGGAAAGTCAGACGTGGAAAACCACATTGACCACTTGCGAGCGGTGCTCGAGTGCATGCGCACTAATAAGTTGTATGCCAACTTGGACAAGTGCGTCTTTGGCGCGGAGGAAATACCTTTCCTCGGGTGCTTCATTGGGAAGCGAGGCTTACGGGCAGATCCTGCCGAAGTCAAGGCCATCGTGGACTGGCCGGTTCCCAAGAACCAAAAGGACTTACGCAAGTGGCTAGGCTTAGCCAATTACTTGCACAAGTACAGCGCAAACTACGCGGAGATGGCTCGGCCATTATCAGATCTCCTTAAGAAGGACGCACCATGGTGCTGGAACGTCGAGCACGACGGAACCTTTGAGGCTGTGAAGGAGAGCCTTCTCCAGGCTCCGATCCTTGCGCTACCGGACCCGGATAGTCCGTTTAGCGTCGTCTGTGACGCCTCCGATTTTGCAATCGGTTGTGCTTTACTACAAGCAGACGCCGAAGGGCGTGAACGCGTGATCGCGTTTGAGTCTCGTCAGCTCAAAGCTGCCGAGAAGAACTATCCAGTTCATGACAAAGAGCTACTTGCAATGAAGTATGCTCTAGTCAAATTCAGGGTACATCTGCTAGGCTCTAAGCCTTTTGTGATCTTTACTGATCATGCGTCGTTACGCACTGCGACGCAGTCGTCTCATCTCTCTCAGAGAATGGCAAGATGGCTTTCCTTCTTTGCCGAGTATAACTTCGAGGTGAAGTACAAGCCGGGGCGGCTTAATGTAGTGGCCGATGCGCTCTCGCGCAGGCCGGACTACGAGTTAGCTCATGTCACGACAGTGACGTCGTCAGTGCCTGACTTGATACGCGGAGCGTATGCACAAGACGACATGTGCGTAGCGCTGCTACGGGCTCTTGGGAGCGAAGAGTTTAGAGACTCTGACAAGGAATTGTCTGGGCGCTTACGCGCGAGGCTGCATCGATACTCACTCGATCGCGGCCTGCTGTACTACAGCACCAACTCTGAGGATAACCCTCGTGTAGTCGTTCCTCATGATGAGGATCTAAAGTATCGAATCCTCTATGAGGTTCATGATACGCCCGTGGGCGGGCACTTAGGTCGGGAGAAGACCTATGGCCCGGTGAGATCGATGTACTGGTGGCCCAAGATGTATACGTGGGTCGGCACCTATGTACGCACGTGTGAGACGTGTCAACGGACAAAGTCCGCGCCGAGCACGGCAGCGCCATTGGCGAGTTTGCCTGTGCCCAAGGGATGTTGGCAGTCCATGAGTATGGACTTTGTGTTTGGCCTTCCCAAGGATAAGGCGGGAAACACGGGTATAGTGGTCTTTGTAGACCGATTGAGCAAGATGGCTCATTTAGCGGCAGTGCCGGACACCATTGATGGTGAAGGTACAGCTTTGCTGTTTTTAGACCGCGTCTTTCGCCAACATGGCTTGCCTGAGGCAATTGTCACGGATCGAGACCCGCGCTTCACCGCGAAGTTCTGGACGTCCCTCTTCAGAGTGCTCGGCACTCGTTTGGACATGTCCACAGCGGACCATCCGCAGACCGATGGTCAGACCGAACGCGTGAATCGCGTTGTGGAGGATACCCTCCGAAGCGTATGCGCTGAGGCGCCAAAACGCTGGAGCCAGATGCTCCCACTCGTTGAGTTCGCATTAAATAATGCAGTGCACGCCTCGACAGGCTATACTCCGTTCTATGTGAACGGCTTGGGTCACCCTCGCGTCCCACTGACGCCGCCACGCAGTGGCTCAGGGCTTGATGGGGGAGGGATAGCCGAGCGGCTAGCTGATGTCAGCCCTGTTGCAGTTCGCAAGCAAGTCGATGACTTTGTCTCTTTGAGACTGAGCGTAATGCGTCAAGTACGCGACGCTATGGCTGAAAGCCAAGACACGCAGAAGGAACATGCAGATGCCAAGGGCAGAAGCAATGTTGAGAGGTTTGAGGTCGGAGACCAAGTTTTATTAAACGCTAAAAACCTACCTACTCATGCAGTGTCCGCAGTCTTCAAAACGAAGTTAAGACCTCGGTTCATAGGACCATTTAAGGTCGTGGCCAGGAAGGGCCTAGCGTATACGCTCAACCTTCCGAAGAATATGCGCACGCATCCGGTCTTCTATGTTGACTTGCTTAAGCCATATCAAGACCCTGCTCAGGTAAGCGCGGAGGCGTTGGCACCAACGGTGGCTGGGCCACGGACAGCTGCAGGGCAGCAGGTGGTAGAGCCACGGGAGGCTGAACGACAGCAAGTGGTGGATCCACAGATGGCTGATCAACAGCATGTGGCAGAGCCACAGGTCGCGGAGCGAAGTGCTCGAGATGCAGGAGCAAGGCAAGCTGAACGTTCAGCCGAGCGACTGGACGCTCAAGGTCCGAGACCTGGTTGTGAGTCAACAGTGGTGGCTCTAACCTATCCACAAGGTGGATCATCTCTTCGAGATCGACCGATGGGCGGTGAACGTGAACGTTCGCGTCGTGGACGCCGGCGTCGTATGGACGCAGACGCTGTTCCGGCAAGTGCTGACTCTCCCCGCGAGAGCCCAGCTGAGGCAAGGCCTCCTCCTGCTCTGCTCGATGAGCATGGTGAGCTCCACTTTCACGTGGAACGCCTTGTGGCGTGGCGTAGACGCCAGGGTCGTACCCAGTACTTAGTGAAGTGGAGGGGTTACCCTCACTCACAGAACTCATGGGAGTTTGAGGTTATCCTCCGGCAAGATTGCCCTGACATCGCTGACGCTTACGACCGGGCACATCATGTGCCGAAGCGCCACCATGGCGTGCGACAGCGTCGCCAGGCGCTGGGCGCCTCCCACTAGTGTGGGGAGCGATCAGGTCAGTAGTTGAGCTCAGGCTCTGACCAGTGGCTGCAGCAGCCAGCTCGTACGTATGAGCGGTGCTCGCAGCGGGAGCAGGAGGTGGAGAGACCTCGTAGTGTTAGGGACACGGTCCCGAAGGAAGCAGGTGCTTCGTGTTGTGCTGAACATTCACCATGATTTAATGTTTTTTTTAATTATGATAGGCTTTGTAGTCCTTTAAACTACCAACTACTATAATCTTGCGCAAACTCATCTTTTAACGTTAAAAAACTTTAATTTATTTATTCCGAATTTTTAGAAAACTAATTATTCCGAATTAAAAGGTAGATAATTCACGTGTTACTCACCCAAACAAGCGTCTCGATAGACGCATAGTTGTTTTGAAACAACTTGCTCGATGAGCATGATCCAAATGTGGATGCGCTGTAACAGCGAAAGTGGTGTCCCGGACGGGGATCGAACCACTGGCCTTTGGCTTGACAGACCGGAGCTCTACCATTGAGCTATAAGGGCGATGCCCGTACGTCAGTCCGAGAACGGACTACTCATGGTATGAGAGGGCTGCGCCCGGGTGGATTTGAACCACCGACCTGTGGCTTCCAAAGCCAGCGCTCGACCACTGAGCTGAAAGGGCGTTGCCCTTAAGCTTGTCCATTCAAGGACAACAGTTCATGGAACGAGAGAACTGTGCCCTGGTGGGTTCGAACCACCGACCTGTGGCTTCCAAAGCCAACGCTCGACCACTGAGCTAAAAGCGGATTGCTCTTAAGCTTGTCCAAGCGTGGACAATCGTTCATGGAACGACAGGGCTGTGCCCTGGTGGGTTCGAACCACCGACCTGTGGCTTGTGAAGCGAGTGCTCAACCGCTGAGCTGTTGTCGACGACTCGAATGAGTCAAGAGCATTGCTTTAAGCGGTTTGCAGCTCTTGGAGTAGGCGCGGAGCGCGAGCGTAGGTCTGAGACCGCTTGAGAGCAAGATGCGCGCTGCACTTGGAGCATTGGGCCGTGGGCCGACGACGAGAAGTTGGGCATCAACGATGCGTAGGCGTTTGTGAGCTCACGGAGCTGTACAACGCTGGTGGGAGGTGTAGTAACCTCCGCCGTCTTAACAAGACGTGACCTCGCTGAGGAGAGTTTCGAGAACGGAATGTTCTCATCTTAGTGGGGGAGAGTGTAACGGGGTAACATGGTGTGGAAGACACAGGGGTACGAAGTACCCGGAGAGTTAACAAACTCTCAGTACATAAGCTGGAGAAATAACAAGGTCTCTCAGTACGTTGGCCGAAAGCCACACGTTATGCATTTGATTAGGTTTAACTATGCTAGATAGTTAAACAGATACATTTACCCCTAGGCGGCTTGGCCGCAATAATAGTAAATAAAACACTTCTGGTTTTGAAGCATAAAAGTTAAGGTATTAACTTTGAGCCCTGGTCTTGGGCTGTAAGTGTCCTTTGGATAAGGAGCTTAGTATTAGTGACTCTTTGAGTCGAACGTCTTCCTCTGACGCTAAAGCTACGGCAGCCCCGCTGCACGGTCTGTCTAATACAGTTTCGTCCCATCTTACCGACCGCACCTATCTTTCTAACTCGACCTAACTATGCCAAAATTACAGATATATCCAAAAGCGTGACACAATTAACTCGCGCCCTGATTGGGCAATACCTGCCGACCTGCGACACTGACTGGATCTGTCGCACGATCAGACCGTCTATCGCCCTCGCGATTGGACGTAAGGTAAACATTTCTGCCGAGCACGAAACGCATCGATTGGTTGCAAACAGCCAGGCGAGCTGCGCTGATGATTGATTTCTTACATTTAGCTACGCAAAACCTGTCGTATGTACTGCAAATCGGGCACAGTAACCATTTATTTTTAAGCGCTTTGCACACTTTTCAAATAGAGATATTTATTATTATTATTAATGTAGACTTCACAGACCGCTATTCTGTAAGAGCTCTGGGATGTTATTTTCCACACACTTTTCAAAGTAAAGACGATATTAATAGTATTAATATGATTAACATAAGCTTCACAGGCCGCATTTGTAAGAGCTCTGTGATGCTATTTTCCACAGACTTTCTAAAGTAGAGACGATAGTATTCTTTAATACTAAAGTAGGCTTCACGACCAGCGCTTTTTGGAGGGACTTTGCGAATATATATCTTCTTTACTTCACCTGGCACTCACCACTGCCACCGTGCAATGAAGGCGCGCTGCTGCACGGTCATTGCGCTATCTGCTCCCGTGCACCCCACCCGACGAATGCATGCGCGCACGATAGATAGTTGTTTTAGTCAATTTATATTGCATGTAAAGTATGTATTTGTTTAGAAATCTGATAATTATATATTATAGCAAAGCCAAATAGTAATATTTTAAAACATTTTAATATGTTGCTTAATAATAAATACCAGCCTTTTATTACCGTGCTTTTGGCTAATATTTGGACGCAAGTAATTGGTTAAAACAATAAGTTTTGCTAACATACTCACAGTTTGCAAAATGGTGGGCCCTACGTGCAAGCAATGCGAGGCGAAGATTGACCCGTTTCTGCTGAACCCACAGCGGTCTACGACGGATGCCCGGGCGCGCTGCGTCTGCTGCGGGAAGCTGCAGTACGGTTACGCGTTCCGTACAATCAGCGGGCGGGACATCGTGCGGCGCTGTATTGCCTGCGAGAACGGCCCAAAGCGGTTGAGTTCTGGGAGGAAAAGCCCCCCCCCCCACCTGATTCGGCCGAAGTGCGCCGCAAGGAAAGCCTGGCGCACGTCAAGAAGGCGATGGGTCCTGACTGGTACCCCAAGAGGAAAAAGAGGCGCAGCCGCCATCGCAAGCTGACCGCCCGAAACACCAAGTACATCGAGCAAAAGAAGCAGCAGAAGAGCAAGTAATGGTAAATATACCCTTTATGCCCCCATGTTCCTACCTATTTTTGTTTTAGTATACTGGCTCACGGTGCGAGGCTTGGGGTCGCACATACGGTAAGCTGACTATGGTGTTGACGCACCTACAGAGCGTAGCGCGCTTCATAAATAATTAGCACATGGAATCAACTGTGCACCGCTGCAAATTGGTGGTTCCTATCCGCATACGCATCACCGTAGATGGCACGTACACTCGCTCACGTGGGCACACGCAAAACCATGTTATCTGTACCATCAGCTCTTATAGCGTATATTGCACTAATTGGCGCTCACAATTTAAACCACAGTATTGAGTGGGAACTACGTGCGACGAATAAGCTGCTGTTTACATAGATACTACCACTGCGTGACAGTGCAGACCGTATAGATGGACGTGGCAAGTCGATGTGTCTGAACGCAATATTGTACTTTAGTATCGTGTCCATAATGACCGAGATAAGAGCTCGGTTGAGTCGCGGATGACTATAAGGTGTACCCGCCTCGCGCGTATATATCGCGTTGGCTACTGCTAACAGACGCGCGTTCAGCATACCTGTATCGCTGCGGAATGGCATGTGCCCAGTTAGTGACGCGCTTGATTATACAGACTAAAACATCAATAGCGTAAGCACAGAAAGCTAGCACGACGACGCAAACGTCCCGATAAGGAAACAGGGACCTCATGCATAGGTTGGGTATCACGAGCGCGTGGCAAATACACTCATTAACGACCTTACGATATATGCACGGACACATCAAATAGCACGCCGAGCTGATAAGTAGGCAGCGAAAGTACTCCATCTAATGTACATGAACTATTATTCAATTCAAGTCTAACCATCACTACGATCTGATACTCTGCCTACAGCCATATATCTTCGTATGTTGCAGCCGGTCAAAAGAATGTGCACGCAGTGGTGCCTCTTCATCCGATCTGGACGAGGCCTTTTGTCGTACATATCGGACCCAGTATAATGTCAGTCGGAAAGGATTTACGCCACTCTGTCAGTCAGTAGCTATGCAAATAAGTCAGAAAGTACGTCAGCTATGCAAGTAAGATCAATGCATGCGGAAGATAGTGGAAATACCCTTCAGTAACATCACAAACAGCTCAGCAGAATAATTTCAAAGCATAATATTGATGTTTGTGGCGACCATCGGTAAATACTACCTATCCTAAAAGATACTTCGCGCGCGGAGCTGATTAACATTGCTCTATTCGACCGTCGCAATCGATGATATGTGTCGACTGCCTCACGGCGATGACGTGCAGATGGGTAATATGTGTGAGAAGGCGTATTTACTCTAGCTACACTGGGATTCCTCACCAGTCTATGCCAATTTGAATCATCACTGATACTGACATGTCTTCGGAACAGCATTTGTTAGCTTTGCAGCCATGCGCGCCTCCAATTGGCGTCATTTTGGGAGCTATGCACTCAAATGAGACTATAGACAAAACCTCCCGGTTAAGATGGTGCTCATCTTGCAGATCACGTTAAACCCTGGTCATGTCTACCATAATATGTGGGCACTCAGGATATTGTGTGCGGAGTTGTTCTGGAACGTAATACAAGTAGAACTCAGTATACATTTCTATATGTTGCTTTGCTGTACGTAGAAACGCTAAGCACACTGCAGCGCAGCGGAGGTGGTCAGCCCGCACTACACCAACCAACCATGCCCTAGCGTCCGCGGAGCGGGCGCCCAGAGCGCTAGTCGCTCCGCTTCTAACCTTCTAGCGTGTCTGTCCGTCCGTCCGTCTGTCAATCAGTCCGTCGCTTTCCTCTCTTGTTGCTTTGACCTGCCTTTCCGCATGGCTACACTCGGCCTGTCTTATACAGTTTCCTCCCATCCTACCGACCGCGCCTACCTTTCTGACTCGACCTAACTATGCCAAAATTACAAATATATCCAAAAGCGTTACACAATTAACTAGCGCCCTGATTGGGCAATACCTGCCGACCTGCGACACTGACTGGATCTGTCGCACGATCAGACCGTCTATCGCCCTCGCGATTGGACGTAAGGTAAACATTTCTGCCGAGCACGAAACGCATCGATTGGTTGCAAACAGCCAGGCGAGCTGCGCTGATGATTGATTTCTTACATTTAGCTACGCAAAACCTGTCGTATGTACTGCAAATCGGGCACAGTAACCATTTATTTTTAAGCGCTTTGCACACTTTTCAAATAGAGATATTTATTATTATTATTAATGTAGACTTCACAGACCGGTATTCTGTAAGAGCTCTGGGATGTTATTTTCCACACACTTTTCAAAGTAAAGACGATATTAATAGTATTAATATGATTAACATAAGCTTCACAGGCCGCATTTGTAAGAGCTCTGTGATGCTATTTTCCACAGACTTTCTAAAGTAGAGACGATAGTATTCTTTAATACTAAAGTAGGCTTCACGACCAGCGCTTTTTGGAGGGACTTTGCGAATATATATCTTCTTTACTTCACCTGGCACTCACCACTGCCACCGTGCAATGAAGGCGCGCTGCTGCACGGTCATTGCGGTATCTGCTCCCGTGCACCCCACCCGACGAATGCATGCGCGCACGATAGATAGTTGTTTTAGTCAATTTATATTGCATGTAAAGTATGTATTTGTTTAGAAATCTGATAATTATATATTATAGCAAAGCCAAATAGTAATATTTTAAAACATTTTAATATGTTGCTTAATAATAAATACCAGCCTTTTATTACCGTGCTTTTGGCTAATATTTGGACGAAAGTAATTGGTTAAAACAATAAGTTTTGCTAACATACTCACAGTTTGCAAAATGGTGGGCCCTACGTGCAAGCAATGCGAGGCGAAGATTGACCCGCTTCTGCTGAACCCGCAGCGGTCTACGACGGATGCACGGGCGCGCTGCGTCGGCTGCGGGAAGCTGCAGTACGGTTACGCATTCCGTACAATCAGCGGGCGGGACATCGTGCGGCGCTGTATTGCCTGCGAGAACGGCCCAAAAGCGGTCGAGCTCTGGGAGGAAAATCCCCCACTACCTGATTCGGCCGAAGTGCGCCGCAAGGAAAGCCTGGCGCACGTCAAGAAGGCGATGAGTCCTGACTGGTACCCCAAGAGGAAAAAGAGGCGCAGCCGCCATCGCAAGCTGACCGCCCGAAACACCAAGTACATCGAGCAAAAGAAGCAGCAGAAGAGCAAGTAATGGTAAATATACCCTTTATGCCCCCATTTTCCTACCTATTTTTGTTTTAGTATACTGGCTCACGGTGCGAGGCTTGGGGTCGCACATACGGTAAGCTGACTATGGTGTTGACGCACCTACAGAGCGTAGCGCGCTTCATAAATAATTAGCACATGGAATCAACTGTGCACCGCTGCAAATTGGTGGTTCCTATCCGCATACGCATCACCGTAGATGGCACGTACACTCGCTCACGTGGGCACACGCAAAACCATGTTATCTGTACCATCAGCTCTTATAGCGTATATTGCACTAATTGGCGCTCACAATTTAAAACCACAGTATTGAGTGGGAACTACGTGCGACGAATAAGCTGCTGTTTACATAGATACTAACCACTGCGTGACAGTGCAGACCGTATAGATGGACGTGGCAAGTCGATGTGTCTGAACGCAATATTGTACTTTAGTATCGTGTCCATAATGACCGAGATAAGAGCTCGGTTGAGTCGCGGATGACTATAAGGTGTACCCGCCTCGCGCGTATATATCGCGTTGGCTACTGCTAACAGACGCGCGTTCAGCATACCTGTATCGCTGCGGAATGGCATGTGCCCAGTTAGTGACGCGCTTGATTATACAGACTAAAACATCAATAGCGTAAGCACAGAAAGCTAGCACGACGACGCAAACGTCCCGATAAGGAAACAGGGACCTCATGCATAGGTTGGGTATCACGAGCGCGTGGCAAATACACTCATTAACGACCTTACGATATATGCACGGACACATCAAATAGCACGCCGAGCTGATAAGTAGGCAGCGAAAGTACTCCATCTAATGTACATGAACTATTATTCAATTCAAGTCTAACCATCACTACGATCTGATACTCTGCCTACAGCCATATATCTTCGTATGTTGCAGCCGGTCAAAAGAATGTGCACGCAGTGGTGCCTCTTCATCCGATCTGGACGAGGCCTTTTGTCGTACATATCGGACCCAGTATAATGTCAGTCGGAAAGGATTTACGCCACTCTGTCAGTCAGTAGCTATGCAAATAAGTCAGAAAGTACGTCAGCTATGCAAGTAAGATCAATGCATGCGGAAGATAGTGGAAATACCCTTCAGTAACATCACAAACAGCTCAGCAGAATAATTTCAAAGCATAATATTGATGTTTGTGGCGACCATCGGCAAATACTACCTATCCTAAAAGATACTTCGCGCGCGGAGCTGATTAACATTGCTCTATTCGACCGTCGCAATCGATGATATGTGTCGACTGCCTCACGGCGATGACGTGCAGATGGGTAATATGTGTGAGAAGGCGTATTTACTCTAGCTACACTGGGATTCCTCACCAGTCTATGCCAATTTGAATCATCACTGATACTGACATGTCTTCGGAACAGCATTTGTTAGCTTTGCAGCCATGCGCGCCTCCAATTGGCGTCATTTTGGGAGCTATGCACTCAAATGAGACTATAGACAAAACCTCCCGGTTAAGATGGTGCTCATCTTGCAGATCACGTTAAACCCTGGTCATGTCTACCATAATATGTGGGCACTCAGGATATTGTGTGCGGAGTTGTTCTGGAACGTAATATAAGTAGAACTCAGTATACATTCTATATGTTGCTTTGCTGTACGTAGAAACGCTAAGCACACGCAGCGCAGCGGAGGTGGTCAGCCCGCACTACACAACCAACCATGCCTAGCGTCCGCGGAGCGGGCGCCTAGAGCGCTAGTCGCTCCGCTTCTAACTTCTAGCGTGTCTGTCCGTCCGTCCGTCTGTCATCCGTCCGTCGCACTCCTGTCTTCTGCTTTGACTGCCTTCCGCATGCTACACTCGGCTGTCTATACAGTTCACCATCGACGACGCGCTATCTTCTGATCACTACTATGCTAATACATTTGCCAAAGCGACAAAACTCGCGCTGTGG
>NW_003303669.1:312666-313836 GCF_000142945.1 Phytophthora infestans T30-4 | reverse complement strand
ATTGACCCCGTTTTCTGCCTGAACCCACCAGCGATTCTACGACGGATGCCCGGGCGCGCTGCGTCTGCTGCGGGAAGCTGCAGTACGGTTACGCGTTCCGTACAATCAGCGGGCGGGACATCGTGCGGCGCTGTATACCTGCGAGAACGGCCCAAAAGCGGTCGAGCTCTGGGAGGAAAATCCCCCCACTACCTGATTCGGCCGAAGTGCGACGCAAGGAAAGCCTGGCGCACGTCAAGAAGGCGATGAGTCCTGACTGGTACCCCAAGAGGAAAAAGAGGCGCAGCCGCCCTCGCAAGCTGACCGCCCGAAACGCCAAGTACATCGAGCAAAAGAAGCAGCAGAAGAGCAAGTAATGGTAAATATACCCTTTATGCCCCCATTTTCCTACCTATTTTTGTTTTAGTATACTGGCTCACGGTGCGAGGCTTGGGGTCGCACATACGGTAAGCTGACTATGGTGTTGACGCACCTACAGAGCGTAGCGCGCTTCATAAATAATTAGCACATGGAATCAACTGTGCACCGCTGCAAATTGGTGGTTCCTATCCGCATACGCATCACCGTAGATGGCACGTACACTCGCTCACGTGGGCACACGCAAAACCATGTTATCTGTACCATCAGCTCTTATAGCGTATATTGCACTAATTGGCGCTCACAATTTAAACCACAGTATTGAGTGGGAACTACGTGCGACGAATAAGCTGCTGTTTACATAGATACTACCACTGCGTGACAGTGCAGACCGTATAGATGGACGTGGCAAGTCGATGTGTCTGAACGCAATATTGTACTTTAGTATCGTGTCCATAATGACCGAGATAAGAGCTCGGTTGAGTCGCGGATGACTATAAGGTGTACCCGCCTCGCGCGTATATATCGCGTTGGCTACTGCTAACAGACGCGCGTTCAGCATACCTGTATCGCTGCGGAATGGCATGTGCCCAGTTAGTGACGCGCTTGATTATACAGACTAAAACATCAATAGCGTAAGCACAGAAAGCTAGCACGACGACGCAAACGTCCCGATAAGGAAACAGGGACCCCATGCATAGGTTGGGTATCACGAGCGCGTGGCAAATACACTCATTAACGACCTTACGATATATGCACGGACACATCAAATAGCACGCCGAGCTGATAAGTAGGCAGCGAAAGTACTCCAGA
>NW_003303669.1:308976-311407 GCF_000142945.1 Phytophthora infestans T30-4 | reverse complement strand
TACATTTGTTAGCTTAATCACAGTTCGCAAAATGGTGGGCCCTACTTGCAAGGAATGCGAGGCGAAGATTGACCCGCTTCTGCTGAACCCGCAGCGGTCTACGACGGCTGCCCGGGCGCGCTGCGTCGGCTGCGGGAAGCTGCAGTACGGTTACGCATTCCGTACAATCAGCGGGCGGGACATCGTGCGGCGCTGTATTGCCTGCGAGAACGGCCCAAAAGCGGTCGAGCTCTGGGAGGAAAATCCCCCACTACCTGATTCGGCCGAAGTGCGCCGCAAGGAAAGCCTGGCGCACGTCAAGAAGGCGATGGGTCCTGACTGGTACCCCAAGAGGAAAAAGAGGCGCAGCCGCCATCGCAAGCTGACCGCCCGAAACACCAAGTACATCGAGCAAAAAAAGCAGCAGAAGAGCAAGTAATTGGTAAATATACCCTTTAAGGCCCCCATTTTCCTATCTATTTTTGTATTTAGTATACCCGACTACAGTGCAAGGTTTGGAGCCGCACATACGGTAAGCTGCCTTTGGCACTGCCAAACGTTTTGACGCACCTACAGAGCGTAGCGCGTTTCATTTAATAATGAACACGTGCTATCAGCTGCAAACGGACCGTCCCTATCCACATAGGCGTCACCATAGATGAAAAGTACACTCGCTCACTTGGACACACGCAAATCCGTGCTATGTGTACCATCAGCGCTTACGGTGTATATACCAGTAGTGTGCGCTCATAAATTAAACTACAGTATGGAGTGAGCTCTACGCGCGACGAATAATTTGCTGTCTACACAGACACGAGCACGTGTGCGTTAATGCAGATCATACAAGTGAATGTGGCAAGTTGATGAGTCTGTACGCAGTACCGTACTTTAGTGCCCTGCTCAAATTGGTCGGGATCAGAGCTGGGGATGGTTATACGTGTACCCGCCGCGCGCGTATATATCTGCGAGCAGACGCGCGGTCAGCTATCATGTATCTCTGCGGTATGGCATGTGACGAGTTAGTAAAGCGCCTGGTCATATAGGCTGGTACATCTGAAACGTAAGCACAGTAAGCCAGCACGACGACGCAAATGTACCAAGAGAGCGACAGTGACCCTATACATAGGTTTTGGCTCTCACGAGCGCGTGGTATACACACTCATTAACGATCTTGCGATATATGCACGGACACATCAAATAGCACGCCGAGCTGATAAGTAAGCAGCAAAAATACTTCATATAATGTACATGAGCTACTATTTGCATCAAGTCTAAGATATTTACGATCTGATAATCTGCCAACAGCCATGTGGCTTCGTATGTTCTTCATACATATCGGAGCCAGTAAATATCACTCGAAAGGGTCTACGCCACTCTATCAGTCAGAATCTATGCAAATAAGTCAGTATGTGCGGCAGCTATGCAAGTAGAATCAATGCATGCGAAAGATAGTGGAAACACCCTTCAAAAATATCATAAAGAGCTCAGCAGAACAATTGCAACGCATAATATTGGTGTTTGTCGCGACTATCGGCAAAATCTACCTGTCCTAAAAGATACTTCGCGCGAGGAGCTGACTAAACCTTTTTCTAATAGACCGTCGCAATCAATGATATGGTGTCGACTGCCTCACGGCGATGACGTGACAGATGATATTATGTTTGAGTTGGTGTATTTACTCCAGCTAAACTGGGATTCCTCACCAGTCTATGCCAATTTGAATCATCACTGATACTGGCATGTCTTCTGAACAGCATTTGTTAGCTTTGCAGCCACGCACGCCTCCGATTCGTGTCATTTTGGGAGCTATGCGCTCAAACGAGATTATAGACAAAACCTTCCCGGGTAAGATGGTGCTCTTCTTGCAGATCACGTTAAACCCTGGTCATATCTACCATAACACGTGAACACTAAGGATACTGTGTGCGGTGTTGTTTTGGAACGTAATATACGTAGATCACAGTATACATGTACTATATGTTGATTTGCTGTACGTAGAAACGCTAAGCACACCGCAGCGCAGCGGAGGTGGTCAGCCCGCACTACACCAACCGACCATGCCCTAGCGTCCGCGGAGCGGCGCCCAGAGCGCTAGTTTACGGCCTCTAACTCTTCTAGCGTGTCCGTCCGTCTGTAAATAAGTCCGTCCGGTCCCTCTCTTGCTGCTTTTTCTCTGCTTTCCCGCATGACTACACTCGCCGTGTCATATACAGTTTCCTCCCATCCATACCGACCGCCGCCTATCTTTCTGACTCGACGTAACTATGCCTAAATAACAAATTTGCCCAAAAAGCGAACACAATTAACTCGCGCCCTTGATTGGCAATATTTTTCGACTCACTTTTCATTCCAAAACAATATTGGATTTTGAGCGAGCGCCGCAGAGGAGAACAAGCTGGCGCTGCCTGTATAATAGCAGTAGGGTAGTTTTAAGATGTATATGCATGTATGT
>NW_003303669.1:304930-307797 GCF_000142945.1 Phytophthora infestans T30-4 | reverse complement strand
TGGACTGTCAAGTAAATGTACTAGAAATACCCGGCGCAGGCTGGTGTCGTACTGGTGCGTTGGTCGTACACATCACGTTGGTTAGTGTGGCCTTCTTCTGCTGCTTGGTGACTGGTGGTCCTGACACGCAACAAGGCTGCGTCACACCAGGCCTCTAGAATCACAATGAGAGGTTAGCAAAGACGCTATTTTAATAAAACAAATGCAGTCCATGTACATGTGTATCTAAGCTTACTAATAGTTTTTTTTGAGGCATGTTATTTTATCATTTTCCTAAACACGTACTTGAATACTTGCTCCTTCGAAGTAGGAATCCTACTGGAGGACCTTGTTGTCGGAATGACAAGAATATTTCAAAAATACTGAGTATTTGTATCCAGCCATAAATATTTTGGCTGCGCTTCCGACAAATATTTGTCGGAAGCTGTCGGAATAAGAGACCTACCCACATGGGATGCCATTGGCCAAAAGATGAAAATGAAGATATTCAATTGGCGTAAATTTGACAACCCCTAACTGATCACAATCCTCTGTCGTGTATATTCATCCTTATCCAGTCGCGAGTCCCCCGCTCGTACCAGCGCCGATTACGGATCGAACTTCTGCCACCATCGTTGGAGACCAGCGCACTTTAAACGCTCGCGCCATATCGAGCGAGAGTGGGTTTTCTCGTGGGGAAGCGACGCACGCGCACTCGGATCAAGGTCGTACAGAGTATCAGCAAAATCGACGTGCTACAGAGTCCCCTCGAGTGCTAGATGAAGCTGGTGCAGACCGTCATCAAGCACGTGATCAAGTTGGTGAAAATCCTCCACAGCAACGCCGGTCGCGAAAAACAGCGCAACAGGTGGTCAATGAGGCTCGACCTGTTGTGGCAATCAAGAACTGGTCTATGAAACTCTGAGGCGCAGGAAGCAGCTCTCGACAGTTACCACGTTAACGAAGTGCATATGCCAGCACATGATCAGCACGGCCAGCGCCTTACTGCAGCCGTGCAATATCTCAAGACAACTTGGTGATTCAAGGCTCATGAACGAACCCTGGTAAGCTGGGCCAATGCACTGTTAAAAGAGCACAAGAATCGCGAAAGAATCCAGGATGCGGAGACCAGACAAGAGCGCCGCAACGAACTCACCCCCATACAGGTAAGTGTTTGTTCTATTTATGGAAGTGAGTTTTGACATGGCATTGCTTGCTGCAGAAACGTATCAACGATCTGCTCTCGGAGATTCTTGAGCAACAACAAGAATCTGAACTCGAAAAAAAGCGTACTGCTTCCAAGCGACAAAGGGAAGAGGAGGCAGAGCGGCCTACGTCACCGCGAAAATGTCGCTCGTGCTATGGTTGGAGACACAGTAACTGAGGTGTGGAGGGGGGGGACGTCACTCTAACAGATTCTGGCGCCGTTGAAGGTAAGATTGAATGATAAGCTACGAACATATCATATCTCACTATACATTGTTTTTTGTTGTCATTTTTGTGTAGAGAACAATGACTCAGACGCCGGTAGCAGTGCACGAAACGCAAGCGCAAAAACTCCAGACATGAACTCCGGATGAAAAAATGCTTGAGGAAGACCGTCAGCAGTCCTTTAAACTGGAGGTGAAGCGTCTTGAGCTGGAGGAGAAGCAATTTCTTGCGAACCTTGATATTCGCAAGGAATGCTAGCGCTACATCGTCAACAAAATGAAGTGAGCCTGGCAGAGATTAATGGGGCAAATCAACTGAAGCGGCAAGAATTAGAAATGCGACAACAAGTGTTTCAAATGAAAATGGAGCACGAGCGCAGTGAGTTAGAAAAGCTGTGGGGGCTGAAATTCAAGAAACTGGAGGTCGTGATGAAAAGCCGCTCGGAGGACTAGGTGGTCCAACATAGCCATTACTCCACGCGAGCATACACCGTACCAAGGTACTGACAACCCTTGGCTCGCAGAGGGGCTCTCAGCAAGGTGTTAGCTGTAGGTCGTGGCTTGCAGAGGACCTGAGCCTTATTTGGCAAAAGAAGAAGTAAGTTATATTAAGTATGTATGCTGTGTGGCTGCCCACAACAACACTTCAAGCTGAGAAAGGAAAACTAGAAATTTGTCTCACGTCGTATGCGTCAACTGGTCATACCACAACTGGAGCGAACCTCTTGTTATTCACCCCCATGCCAGTTGCCGCTCAACACGGAAAGAGACGTCGAATGTTGACGCGCTCCTGCGTCACTCCATAATCCAGCGTCACGGTGTCATTACCGTGCACTTCCACGATGGAGTATGGTCCTTTGGCCACCTCACGGTGTTTGTTGCCGCGATCTTTTGCAGCTACTCGAATCATTACTTGATCTCCTGGGTGATAGAAATGCTCCAGCCGCTTGGTGTTCTCGCGCCCGTTGTCTCTCAATATGGCTTCAAATCGGCGCTTAGTGAGATAACTCCAATTCGTTTCATGAAGTTGTCGTGTAATCAAGTCCTGCCCAAAGACCAGATGTGCAGGTGTTGTATCCAGAATCGTGTGAAAACTTGCACGTACTGCGAATGCAGCGTATTGAATAACTTGACGCCAGTCTGCCTCCGGATAACAGCGAATACAGTTGTTTAGTACCAAATGTACTCGTTCACAAATTGCATTGGCTTGAGGATTCTTCGAGGATATTGGTTTCGGCTTGACTGCATAGCTCGCAAGCATCTCACGGAACTCTGTTGTGTTGAACTCATTACCTCGATCGAATACAACTTCCTTTGGTCTTGGATAACGACATAACCACGTCACGTCGAAGTTCTCTGCAGTGGTTTTTCCTTTGTTGTTCTCTTGGATCGATACTTCTAACCATCTCGTGGCTTCATCAATCACGGTTAAGGCGTAGTATCGGTCACTACCATACG
>NW_003303669.1:300547-303753 GCF_000142945.1 Phytophthora infestans T30-4 | reverse complement strand
CATTTCTTACATTCAGTGTCACGTTGAACTCCTGCAAAACGTGAAAAGCACCACTCGTAGATGTTCCAAATGGTCTTCTGCCGTTCTGGAGAAAATGAGAATATCATCTAGATAGACGATAACGAAGTCCAAATCGCCTAAAATTCTTGACATACACGCTTGGTATTCGTCTGGCGCCGTTGAGATTCCCATCGGCAGTCTCTTATACTGAAATTTACCAAACGGAGTACAGAATGCAGTAAACGGCCTGCTCTCCTCAGCCAGTTGTCTAGCGTAATATCCCATGTTAGCATCCAGTGTTGAGAAGAACTTTGCACCACCAAGTCGAACGAAAACATCCCTAATTAGGGGTACGTAATATGGGTTACGCTTCAGGAACTTATTCAAAGCTCTGAAGTCAGTTAGCAATCTCAGACGTCCATCTGGTTTCTTCAAGAAAAACGCTGGGGAAGACCACTCGCTACCAAAGATCTGTTCCAACACGTCGACTTGCATGAGTCGATGAATCTCTTTTCGTGCTGCATTCTCTTCAGACCTTGGAATCGAATATGGGCGAGCTTGGACAGGCGTGTACTGTTCTGCCATAGGCAGAATATAATCTGGAAATGTCATCCGTCCTAAGTGTCCATTATACAGCTGCTCAAACTGCGTTAACAGCACCAGAATCTGCTCGTATGTGGATTGGTCAATATCTGCCGTTCCCACCAGATCCTTCGGTTCCACTGACGTGTCGTTGATTTCTTTCACCTCCTCCTGCACGTCTTCGCCTCCTCTTTCATCGCTCACCCTGGACTTGTCTCCAGTGTTCACTGCCACAGTGTTGCCTTTCCACTCCACCATTCCGTCCCGGAAGTTGACAATTACTCCGAGTGCACTCAACAGATCCCGTCCAATCACCATCTCGTCTCTGGTGTTGTTAATGACTGAAAATGTGTGCGTAATGCGAGATCCATAATTCAAATCCATAAACCGGAATTGAACTGGCGTAGACCCTGAAGCTTTGACATACCCATCGACTTGCTCATAAGTCCGATCCAAGGGAGTCATTTCGAACCCAAGTTCTTGATTAGCTGCTAATAGATCGGCATTGATGAAACTTGTTCCGCAACCTGTGTCAACTAACGCCACGCGCTCCTGCAATGTCTTACACAGTCGGAAACGGAGACGCATTGGCGGCTTCCTGCCTGGCTCTTTGTCATTCAGTATTCTGCTGATGACCTTACACTCACTTTCATCGCTGAACGAGTAATCCGAGGCCATTTCTTCGACGTTTGTCATCTTCGCCTCCTCCGTTTTCTTTGCTGCTGACCACTGACTAGTACCACCTCTCGACGCATTCTTCTGCTGCGTAAAACACTCGCTGTCACTATGCGAACTTGTCTTGTGTAAGCTACACCACTTATCACTGTTGGTCTTATCACGTGACTGGAACTGCTTGGACGAGTTAAACTCCTTCTTGTTCTTCTTCCCGAAGTGTTTCCCATTATTGGCCTTCCCACCATTCGGCTTACCGCCATTCTGCTTACTGCCATTCTGCTTGGCATGCTGTTTCCACCCTCCAGCATGGCGCTCTTTACCTTGACGTCGCTCGGACTGCTCGAGTCTCTCGAAGTACTGTACGGCTTTTGGCATGGTGGTGAGGTGAACTCCGCTGAACTCATAGGCGGTCTTCCACTCGTTTGGCATGGCCCGCTTAAATGTACGGATCATTGACTGCTCGTCTATTTCCAGAGCATTAGTTGGTAGGTTCTTAAGCATGCGAATAATCTGACGCATTCGCTGATGGCATTCAGCGACCGTTTCATTGCGACGCTTCGCAAATAGAAATAGCTCTTCTTCGAGCCGCTCGTGGTACATATTAGGTACAAACATGTGACCCCACGACTCGTATGCCTTCTGAAAGGCATCCTTGTCCGTCATGTCCACATCTTCCGCTGTGTCAATCCACGCATCCAAGGCTTCATCGTCAAGCACTAAATGCAAGTGCTGTGACTTCTCTTCAGACGTCCACTTCTTCATGATACTCAGATGTTCGAACTGCTGTATCCACCGCAGCCACTCTTGAGCCGAGCCTCCACTAAAACGCGGAATACTGATCTTGATAAACTCACGTTCGCGACCCGTAGTCTTCTTTCGTGTCGTAACCTGGAACGTTACTGTTCTGGACACATCCGCACCTTCTTCACTCATTGTTACTTTCTTGCCTTCCTTGCCTCCACAAGGTTTGAGATATCTCAAAGTGACAACCCTTGGCTCGCAGAGGGGCTCTCAGCAAGGTGTTAGCTGTAGGTCGTGGCTTGCAGAGGACCTGAGCCTTATTTGGCAAAAGAAGAAGTAAGTTATATTAAGTATGTATGCTGTGTGGCTGCCCACAACAACACTTCAAGCTGAGAAAGGAAAACTAGAAATTTGTCTCACGTCGTATGCGTCAACTGGTCATACCACAACTGGAGCGAACCTCTTGTTAGTACACCTCGAGCGATGGTGGAGCGCAGCAGAAATAGTCGGAAATCTGATTGCGTCCCCAATGACAGGTAAGACAGTTCGTAAAGAATTCTGACAAAAGCCAAAAGGCCTCGACGGTCGGCTTCAATTCGTAGTTGACGCTCCCAATCAACGAAAGCAAAATTTTGCGTCACTTGGGCGTAACCTCATTCCACTGTTGTTCTCACTTTCGCCATCCTTTTGTTAAATGCTGCCGCCCAAGGCGGTAGGTTCCGACCGCGAAACATCGTCATCATCTTATTATTATTTGGGTATGCCGAGTCTCCGAATACGAGATACTGGTTCTCCATGGTATCATCGTTTGCGTTCAAAAATGGCAGCAAGTTTGATGATAGAAGTATGTATCCGTCACCTCTGCGCCCATCTTCGCTCCTGTAGCAGTGAAGGAAAACCCTGGCAAGATACGTAAATAGTTAACGACTTGAACACGAAAAATACGATGCTCTTACCATCAGGGCCCTCAAGTGTTTGATACTTGAAGCAGTGATATTTCTTGTGTCCGCTAAACTGGGCTTCTTGATTGTGTGTCGGGCGTCAGTTCGCTACCTTCTTCACATCGATGATGCTCCAAACTCTAAGCTGCCGTGGAACTCGACGACGCCAAAATGCCTCAGCGTAGGACTGTAGCCGCTCCGGTGTTGTTGCCTGCGAAAACATGATTGGGTGCTTTGCTGCTTCTAAAACCAGGAGAATCGTGTAGG
>NW_003303669.1:295594-297119 GCF_000142945.1 Phytophthora infestans T30-4 | reverse complement strand
AGAGAGAGAGCCTGGAATCCAACGATACCGTCGCTCGGCTGTCCGAAAAAGGCAAACGCCCGCGCCGGCTCGCGCCGGCAATCATCTCGACGAAGCGCATCTCCGCCGCTCCGTTGGGATTACGAGAACTCGGGTCGTCGTTCTCGGTCGCGCTCGCGCGATCGCCAGCAGCGTCGTTCTCGGTCACGTTCGCGTGATCGCGCAGACTGGAGATCTCGTTATCGAGCGTCGCGTGATTATTCGCGGCGCTATCCGGCGCAGGAAGACTGGAGTCGTACTCTTGGATCACATCCGGGACATCGCGAAGGAGATTCGCGCGGGGCTCCCACGTATCTTGGTCCGCCGGAAAGCCAAGCCATCGTACCCTATAGCGGCGCGCGGCAGGATCCGTGCGACTGGTGGACACATGGCGCTGCCCCGACCGACAGGGCGGGTCTTCGTGATCGACAATCTTCTCGACTATCCAGCGGATCTCGCCAGTTGAGTCGACAATCGGCGGGGGCCATCCCGCTGATACGACTGACGTTCTGGTTGGGAGACGCGAGGAAGATCTCGCGGAGAGCTTCTGGACGGCGTACCAGGAGGCGGAGGAGGCTCAGGACGCGGCTGCAAAGGCCGCGTGGACTGTGACTGAGACTCGTCAGTCGAATCGGGAGCTCTTGGTGCGCGTGAGGCTTCTTGAGCGCGTGGTACATTGTCGTCTGCAGAGTGGGACGGTGGAGCAGGCGCCTGATGTGAATGGCGCGATGGCTCGGCGCGCGCGTCGGGCGGGGCGGCCGCTATATGCGCCGGCGGCTCAGGAGACTGAGTCGAAGCAGGAATCGAAGCGGGCAGGTATTTCTTGAGTCGTCCGACGTAGAACGTCGGATGTAGCCGCAGCGACGTAGGGAGATCCAGCGTGTAAGCCTCGCCAATAACCTTAGTCACCGTAAATGGCCCAATAAAGCGCGGTGCGAGTTTACTCGCGCCGAGGTTGGTTACGGCAGAGTCTCTGATTCCTGATGTCGACAGGAGCACTCGATCTCCTGTCGCGAACTTTACTGTGTGTTTGCGGCCGCGCTTGTCCGCGTTTTCCTTCTGCTTGTCGACCGCCGTCTACAGCGCGTCGCGGACGTAACGGGTGACTGCTTGGCGCTGGAGGAGGAGGTCCGAGACAGCGGTGTTGTCAGCCGGACGTGCCGGTTGCTTTGGCGCGTAGTTCGCTGATGGAGACACCGCGTTAGCGGTGCCAGGACTGATCAGGGCACGATTCATCCACGAAGCGAGAGGGGACACCGCGTCCCGGGGTGTCGTCAGGGCCTTCCTGGCCTGGGTGTGTGTCACTGCGTTAACAGTCGCTGAAGGTGAGGCTGCACTCGAGGAGGAGTCGGCAACCGGTATGGAAACCGGTTGAGAATCCATTACCGGTGTTGGCGCAGAAGACTTGTCGGCAACCGGCTGTGTCATTTGCAGCCACTGCGGACCCAAAACCATCGAGCACTGATTTATTTGAAACAATAATTCATCAGGCTCAATGCAACTATCC
>NW_003303669.1:273559-288549 GCF_000142945.1 Phytophthora infestans T30-4 | reverse complement strand
TTCCATTAATTTGCGCAGCGGATAGTTTAGTTATTTTGACCGATACTGCCAAATACAACGTAGTCATTAGCCCCGTTAATACGCAGACTCACAGTAGTATAAACAGGTGCGGAATGGAACGCTTGTGGATGCACTGGTTACATTGTTTAAACGTTTTTTTGTGTGGTGACGTTACATTGACGCCACTTTATTAGACTAACGACTTCATAGTTTTATTTGAATCTTCACTCAATTTCCATGTCCTGTTCGTGTCGTAGCCCTTGTTTGCCAGCAGTCACGATCAACCCGAAGAGCTTAGTTTTACTTAAGTCCTTCGAAGTACAGCACTAGAATCTTGCTTCCACCCAGGTATGCGCAGCCATCATTACTGCAGCAATATTACATTGCTTTATCGGAGTCCCTAAAACAAAGCATGTTAAAAAGCCTCGTTGCTGTCCAGAATCACAAGCTTTCTCACCTCTTGTAGTTCTCGGGGCGACAAAGTTGTCTTTTTCTATTGCGTTGCGCTACGAGCTGTTTTGGCGCCTCGAAAGCCATTTTTCGTAGTTTTCACCTTCCTATCATCTTGGTGTGATGGTGCTGTTGTGGGCTTGCGCCACCGCTTTCATTCTGTCTACCACCGACGAAGCAGCTAGCGTCGTTTGGGCGACAGCTTTTAAAACACGCTGCTCCTCACTTCGGAAAATTGCTAATTGCTCGGGAGTAGCTGTGAGTCGTTCTAGTGTCAGTGGCTGTGTAATAACTATTAAATTTCGATGTGTTATACGTGAAAGGGCTACGTATGCAAACGAAATGTTTGGAATTGCATTAGAGTGAAAAACCACACACGAGCATGTAAGCCCTTGTACCTTATGCAC
The DNA here is from genome assembly GCF_000142945.1 of Phytophthora infestans T30-4. Taxonomy (NCBI): domain Eukaryota; phylum Oomycota; class Peronosporomycetes; order Peronosporales; family Peronosporaceae; genus Phytophthora; species Phytophthora infestans. The sequence continues at coordinate 287,692 of NW_003303669.1, read as the reverse complement.
TGTCATAGCATAAGCCAATCGAAGCGGAATTCCCCTTCGAACAACGCGAAGATCACTGGATGCCTTTCCCCAAGAAACGTCTTTTGGTGGTATTGAAACGATATTTGGTACTTCATCTAGTAGGGAAGGACCGATATACGGGTCCGTGACTTGAACGAGCACGATGGGTAGATCGCTTCCCGACACAAAAATAAAGTCATAAACGATAGCATTTGTACCATTGCACAGACCTGCAGCTTGGGCAATGTTGTAGGTAAGTGTTATAGGTGCACCAACACACAGTTTTAACCTGTTAGGCACCACTCTGTCATGATCAGCGTTAGCTGTTTGAGCGTCTGTTAGAAGTGCGCGAACGGTTCCAGCAGGTATGTCTCGTTTTGTCGTTAAACGTTTTTGTTGAACGAAATGCTGCGAAGTTAAATGCACAATCGGTACATGAGCTGATACTATACTGTGATCGTTGGCGTCATTAACATCTATATTTTTGTATGCAATATGTTTGGCATTAGCCATCCACTTAGGTTTTCCAACAAATTGCACTGAACGGGAGTTGATGAGATCAATGTCATCCTGGGTTGGGGATTTTTTACGTAGACGACGAAGAGCGCTAAACCAGTCAGGATCGAAAGCTCCTCTATTTTGACTAGTTAGCATACACACCGTTTCAATACTATCCCATATTTCTTTCCCACGTCGCTGAACCTGGTTTGAAATCTTTTGAAGGGGTGTTGATAGTGAAGTTGGGACAACGGGGTCTAATCGAGCAGAATCTCCAGTAAAGTACACATCTCTTCCACCAAAAAGCTCGTTTGAGCTGCTTGGCCATATTTCTCTCATTCTTTTATCAATCCAATATAACATGCCGCATGATATCATGCTAAACTCATCAATAATAACTAGATGTACGTCTTTATATTCTTCCTGCAATCGTTTCAGCTTTGTTGGGCCCGTTTTCAGATCCGTTAGAGATTTGTAGGGAATTGAGAATGAGGACTTTGAAAACGATGAAAATGAGAAAGCTGAGCACAGTGTCATTCCTTTTATGTTAAATGCAGCAGTTACTTGATGAGCTAGGAGTAGTACCCGTTTTGATTTCCGTCTCGTAGCTTTATGTTCACCAAATACGTTGTGCATGTCCTTCACTATATGGCGAATTAGCCAGCTTTTCCCAGAGCCACCTTCACCGTTTATAATCATTTGGAGAGGCTTACACCTAGATTTATCCAGCATACATGTAAACCGTCTTCTCGATTGTTCCATTGCAATTGCAAACGGAATCCACTGCGATTCAGCCATTTCTTCGGTATTAACTAGATTTTTGTTATCCGAAGTAGGGTATTGATAGTGCGATTTCAAATTTCCAGTTTGACAAAAAATGGTTCCTAGTGATCGAGATTCTTTTTTCTCCTTCACCCATGGTTTTAGTGATCCATTCAAAAAGTCACGAGCTTTATCAATGATGGCAGACGTGTAGGTGTGTTTGGCTTTCCACTCCATCGGTTTATTTTGGTTTACTGAGGTTTCTACCGCACCCATCGGCTCTGGTTCTAGCATTCTCCATCAGTATTCGATACAAACACATACTCAGACGGAGGCAGGGCAGTTATACTTGATTCGCTACGAGCGGATTTTATTAAATCTAATTGATACTGCCGAGCTAACTTGGCATTTGATTCGTGTTTCAACTCTGCATCCAGCAGCGAATTTTGAGCTTGAAAAAAGCGTGCTATTGCTTCATCATCGGTTGTGGGAAGCTCCTCTAACGTCCGCCATGGAACATACAAAAATACTTCGGAGAAACAGAAAGTGGGGTTCGACGAATCGGGTCGTATCCAGGGTGTCTTTTGCACAACCGTGGCTTTCTTGCGTTTCTTGATCCACCCTTCACCGTTCATACACTCGTACAGATCATCGGAGGATGCTACTTTACGTATCGACTCAATCGTTTCGAAAGTCTCTACAAATGTTGCTAAAGTCATAGCGTTAAAAATGATCATTGTCCGGGCGATTCATGTACGCTTTCTCGATAGGCTCAATTCGAATAGTCTCGATCTCTGGTGTACTTGCTAAGGCAACAAGGTCGTCTAGGTTTTGCGGCTCAACGCGATAGTAAACGGGTACTGTGACGCATCACCTTGACTTTGGTGATTGAGCGGGATTTACTATGCATTGGTAGATTGCGAAGGAGAATGTATATAGCTTCCGGTGCACCAACCTCGCGAACCGCGAGAGTCGCATTTGCTAATCGCTTCAGAATCGAATGATAGGGAAGATTTGAGTCACTCCGTTGTATAGCTTTTGCAATCACTCGCCTGAATCGAAGTGTATCTGGCTCTGCTTTGCTTACATACGCTCCTGCGTATTCAGCAGCTCCGTAGGAGTTTCCAATTAGTTGCAGGTCCATATTAGCACGCCAACACGAAAGGAGATGCGGTGAATAATTGTTAATAGTGGACACCTCACGTTGTAAGTGGATTTTCAAGGAAGGTGTGCCATCTGAACTCGTTTTCGACTCAATTACAGTTCTAGGTTGTAAACTCTTGGGGAATCCAAAACGACATTCGTTGCCTTTCTTCCTACAAGTAGAACCTGCGTGGCATTCATGCTGCTGCACACGCTGAACAAGTCTGGCCAAATCACAATTCCACTCTTTGTTACCATAATGTGGTGGTCTTAAGGCCAGAATGTCACTTGTACTGGCAGTACAAGCAGAGCATGGGCACGAACTAAGCTCCGAGAGCGTCTTCGTTAGGACTGATATGTGTTTATCTACAGAATCAGCTAGTTCGGCCCGTCCATCATCCGTCTCTGATAGTTTTAAAACGTCAGGTGCATCTTTCACCCACAGCAAGCAATGTATGTGAGGAGAGCCTCGTTGCTGAAATTCTACACGCCAGAAGTGATCTACAATTTCGCCTAAAGGTTTAGACCTCCCGCATAAAATGTTATCGAAGAATGCTTGAAATCTTCTGTTAAAATGACGGGCACTAATGTCTGGGTTCTCATTTAGATACCTCCTTCGTTCATTAAACGAGAGCTGTCTGCACTCTTCCAGTGTCAATGCAGGATTGCATGCTCGAGCGAAATCTGGCCAAATCGTATCCGCTGCGCTCAGTGCTAAAAAGAAGTAGGCCATTTCGTTGGCAATACTCGATTTCCTATCATTGACATTAGGTCTTCTCGTACGTTCGACCAGTATAGTCCACTACCTCTCACAACTTTAAAGTAAGGTTTTAAGGATTTCAAAACGTTCATAGCGGCACTAAGTTCTTCCTTTTCGTTACTGCAGGGGCTTTCTCCTTGTGTTCTTCCACAACCGGCTAATTCCATTGCCTCGGCACGTGTTTCAGAATAGCGAATTCGTCGAACTAAACCGTCAATTTGACGGCGTTGAATTAGATTCATGCAGAAGAATTTAAAATTGCCGTGGATAACATAGCGCCGGTCGTGCCACTTCATCAAGTGAGCACAATATTCGGCTAGATTGTACTCGTGATGTCTAGTTTCGAATTCCAGAGGGTGATAACCACCCAAACCGTCTGGAAATAAAGTAGGAAAGCAACATTGCATTAGTTGTTTCGTTTTGTACTCATCAATAGTATGAGTTCTACGGTGCATATTTCCAATCGGGATTTTAGTTTCTAAAGAATCGGCTCCTATCGAATTAAGAATATGATCCATTTCAGTTTGATCGTCTTGGTTCACTTCTAATTCAAATGACTCAGTCACATTTTCAAGAATATCCGTTTCATTTTCACTGCCATTCGAACTCGTAGTAGTAGTAGCTAAATGACTCTGTTTTCCCTCAGATTCACTCTCATTTCGGACACCGGAACAAGTTTGGCCAGTCATACAGTGAGTATCTGGATTAAGTTCTTGACAAACGTCGTCTTCACTCGGCCCCTCAACACCGTTGCTACTAGGCCCACAATTTTGCTTTTCCCTGTTTAGTTGACTTACCGATCCTCGTAATTCGCTGACATCATCATCCGTGATGGGTATACTTGGTATTTCCTGGTTGATGTTTTGATCGAGTTCCCTAAGATTATCTTCTGAAATTTGAATGTGCTCATAAAGCGGGTTATTCGCTATCAGCCAGCACAAGGCGCGCCTCACCAAATCTGGCCGCACACGAAAATAGTTCGTTGTATTATCCGATTGTGATTTAAGTAACACAACTCCACATTCTTTCAGTGGTCGAGGAAGTCCTTTTACCATTTTAGCCGGCTCGTTCTAGTAGTTGACTGCATTTCCGCGAGTAAATTCTTGGCCATCTCTGTATTGATTTACGCACGTAGTGAAGGAAATACCTAGTCCAACCAGCCTTGACTCTATTCGATTCAATTCAGCCAGTTCAGTCGGAACTGTTCCGATCCTAAAGCCACTACTCCGGCAAAATTTTGGTGTTTTTCGTGTCGTCAGCGATCTATTACATCTATCACACAGCCATATCATTGTTTTATTGTTGCTACAGCCACCAGCTAGTAACCTGTCACGAACGCATTCATTAATAGCATCGCCTACAAGCCCTTCGGGAACTATTTCACATTCTCCTTCAGCGTTGCACAGAGGTGAAAAGAATATTGATTTGGGGTCGAATAGTTTTAACTTTGAATTATACGCATTCGCAACCTCTCCGCAACTTCCGCACACTCGAGTCAAGGGTGCGTCAATGGCGTCGAAGAAATCTGCAATAGTGAAATGACAAGAGTTAGTCACTGTCCGTAACAGTTTATACCAGTCTTGTTGCATACCTTTGTTGTCGTTCACATGATTGGCAGCCTCATTAGCATCAAGGAGACGGTCTTTACGCTTCCGACGCTTGCTCTGGGGGAGACTTTGAGAGTCTAAATTCCTCCGCTTTGTTTCTTCGTGCCGTGTTAATCGAGCATTCATTTGCTCAGCTTCTACCTCGTTGAGTCTTTCGGCGTGTTGATTAGGTGTGTGTTGTTGGGTGGTCCCTATACGAGTCGCTATTCGACGTAAAACGCGTAGTGCTGCTTTGGCTTGCTTGGCCGCTTTCATAGCTCGCGTCTTCTTGGTAGCACGAACCATTGCGACTCAAATCGTTTAATGACTTGGAGTCAAATCTTTCGACTCGAAATTAGGACAGGCTACTTCGCCTGTGTTCGTTGAAGTAAATGTACGTTGATGCTCCAGATCGAAAAGTGCGTAGGGTACCACGGTACGCCCATGGTTCCATATTGATCTTGTAGTCGTAAAAGATTTCATTTTTCAAGGGCGCATCTTCTTCCTTGTTTTCTTCCTTATTGTACATATTTAAACTACTCTACAGCAACAATAACATAAAATATCAGCAATGAAAAAAACTACATTTACTCCCAACCTCCAACTGCCCTTCAAAGTGCTCGTAAGCCGTAGTAACATACACGTTATATTATATTATAAGCCCGTGTAAATTTGATCTACAATTAAATTTACCTCAGCAAATACGTCGATATGTAGCAGCTACGTCGGAAGTTAAAAATCAAATGCAAAAGCAGCAGTTGTACATTAACTAAAACAATACTAACGTTATTTCCTGAACTGGGTCAACTCACATGAATCCTGTGCAATTTGTAGATCCGCAAAAGCATTGCTTTTGATTCTAGAAAAAAAACAGTTAGAGTTTCGAGTAGGGACCATTAAAAGCAGGCACTTAGCTTACCTGATCTCGTACAAACGCCCTTCCGTACTTGATGGTAATTTCTTCTCCCTTGTTAATAGCGGTGACGGAAAATATTCCACAACAGGTCTCACCACCGACCTCCCAGCGCTCCATAACACAATTTGGCGAGCAACTATGGTTCGCAAATCGGGCGATTCCTCCAATGAAGCGTGCATCAATCACCTCATTTGTATTCACAGCTAAACCATACGTATGGGGGGAGCGCCGACTTTCCTACAAAGTATAGTACCAGATTCAGTAAAATCACAAACTACAACCACCTAAACGGTATCTTACCTTTTCTTCACGTTCCCGATACATCGCTCGACTTATCACCTCGCCTACGTACTGAGCTATCAACGTATCACGCTCGATTGGCATGTCCGCCATCAAAGAGATGCCTTTGCCAGGTAGGGACGCCAGCGATAGTTCTGCATGTCTGCCACGTTGCATTCGTTGGTTCCCACATTTGTAGTTTGATGCGCAGTGGCCTTCCACACACTCTGTTTGTGTCTATAAAATTCATTAGTCGCGTACTTGTCCAGGCAAACAAGTCAGAAATTGCCAATTTCACGCACAGCTTGATTTTCACAACCTGAAACACATGTCAAAGTCCAGTCAGCACGAGGCTGACACTTACAGTATGATATGTCCAGCTAGGCAAATATCAAAACGTATAGGAATTAGTACTCTAAGTTAAATGTAAAGTGTCATCTTTCACATTACCGTGGGTCTGTTACGAGGTCTACACACGTATACATTTTGCGCCACGTCTTCATACTCCGCAAATGCTTGCAACACGGAACGTTCTCGGTACACCTAGTATTTATTGTCAGAAATTCTGGTCAATTGGGCTACAAACATTCACCACCTACTTGATTTGGACCTTGCCTCACGCGCGTATGTTGGTTTTCACCCCCGCCTCGAAGAAAGAACTCGTCCAGCTTGAGCTGTTTCATTGCAGGACCCGTGGATCTGCCCTGACGTAATCCAAATCCTATATGACGGCTCTCATTCCAGTATAACTGCTCTTTTGATCCCTCACATTCTAGATCTGGTGCCACCCCTTTGGAGCTGCTACCAGGATCTTTGTGAGCAAATTTTAAATCTATTGGCGCTTTATCACACCTAAAACTACTACTTCAATTTCAATTCGAACATCGCATATCATCACAGCGAATACCAAAGTAAACTTTTTTTTTGTATTCATTACACTCGTTTTGTGGTTAAAAGTTGCCTTCTATTTGGTGGTTATTGTGCTATTATTCATTACACTACGAACCTATGAAGGCAAATTAGTTTGTAAATGCTAACCGCAGCTCTCAATACAACAACTTTGCTAATTTTCACGAAATATAAAATTGGGCAGTTGCTACTGCACGTTTCGCACCTGGCTGTTGTTCAGGTGTGGCGCTTGCTGCGCTTCGCCACTGTTGGATGATTTTCCTCGCTCTTGCTCTCCGATGCCATCACCACATCATTGTCAGTCGGGATGGCACTCATCGCACTCGTGTTGTCTTCCGCTTCGTAAGCCTTGGTTTTTAAGTGTTGTGGTGAGATCTCACAGGCCACCTTGCGTTTTTTCAGTGGTGGTTCGACCTCGAAAATCTTGTACTTGTTACCGAGCTCGTACTGAACGCTCCCCTTTGCAATATCAGCATAGAAACCAACGCCATCGGCATGGGAAAATTTGTACACGGCACCAGGTTCAAACTTAATATTGCGCTTGCCATTGACACACTTCGTCGGTTTGGCATCCCACACCGTCACTTGAACCAGATACGGTTTGCGCTTCAGAGGTGTCAAGTCGGCTAGGGCATTTGCTGTCGGCTCGAACACTTCCCGTTGCGCGGCGTCGACCAGCGTAACACGAGTTCCATGGTCACCGCGAAGTCGTTCCGATTGAAGGCAGCACATGCTGAGCGTAACGCTTACATCAGCAGTTGGGTGCGACGCCAAAATGAATTCTCTAAACTCCGCCACAGTTGAGAATTGGTTCAACGTTTCTTCTTCCTTCTGCTTTAGGACGTCGTTCTTGATAGCTTCTAGCAGATTCATAGTTGTATGTGGTGAAATTGTGCGATGGCGTTGCTTCGTCGCTAGCAAAACTAAAAGTGAGCACTGCCGGCACGAATCATCCGTCCCATTCAAGATACCCACGTCCTACTGCCATTGTACGCGGCGGATAAGGTAAAATAATGCTATATTCGAACAAACCAAAAGGGTGACTATAATTAATTTGCAAACAAACTCTTTCATTGTGATATTACACACATTTCCTCCTCGCCAATTCCTTTAGTTCTGTAAACCACTCTGGCTTGAAGTCTACGAGCAACTTCACAAATTCTGACAAATTCTCGTAATTTTTAAAGCATTCCCGCACCAAATATTACTGGAATTTTGGCTCGATCGTTCGAAGCGAAACGTCAACGTATCCAAGAGATGTGATACAACTTCGTTTAGCCATTGCATCTTCAACAAATCTATTAGCTGATTCATTAGCGAACGTATCCGAAGAAATGCTATTCAAAACGCCATCACTATCACAACCGCTTCTTCCATTATTTTAGACTTTATTTGTGTAGCCCACTTGCATGACACTGCCCAGTACTCGATGTCCATCGTCATTGCCTAGCACAGATACCATACATACGAGATCACTGCATTATTAATGAATTTGAAGTTGGGGCATTAATTATGAGTCCATATTACATTTTGCGACTCCTTCTAGATCTACCAGCCAAACTTCAACCGACAGCACCGTCGTGCCACACCGCACGCATCCTCACCAACGTTTCTAGATATACAGTCACCTTCACTTGATCCACGTAATGGTTTCCAGCTCCAAACCTGGTACATTGTGTCTATTTGCCAATTTTACACCGTTTACATTTATTTTGACGCCCCTAATCTATCTAGTTTGTTAGTACGATGCCTTCCTACATTTTTATAGTAAAATTGAGTTTAATTCCTACTCATTAGCCTTCAAACCCTGCGCGCATTCTAGTTATTGAACCATCAACGTATCCAAGAGATGCGATACGACTTCATTTAGCCATTGATTCCGCTACTGCAGCTTCAACATATCCATTAGCTGATTTACCAACGAACGTATCCGAAGAAGTCATTAGCCTCCAAATCCTGCACGATTATATAGTTATATATATTTTTTAATTTTGATCTACTTCATAAATTCCATATCTACAATTTCATGCTACAACTGTGCTTACTTCCTCCCACACTCATGTCTACAGTAGCTCCAATTAGTATTAATTAAATTCATAGTATTTCGTTGCAACAACTCTGTTATATTATCCTTTAACTGAAAAGAAGAATACCATATAGTAATTGCTGATGCACCAGCAACATGGTCTGATCGTTTCCCCGAGTCTTCATCATTAACGCCATCACGCTGTTGCTGTCGGTCAAGTTGATTCTTGTAGCTGCTGTATGACCCTCACCAAGACGTGCGCTTTTTGAGGGGAGGCGCAATCTCTCTGATCTTATCCAAGTTGCCATACTCGTACTGAATACTGCCCTTCGCGATGCCATCGTACAATCCGACATACTCGACTTGATTAAGAACGTACATAGCTCCAACGTGAAACACAATCTTTGAATCGCCAGCGAAAGCGTTCGACATCTTTGAATCCCAAACAGTCACCTGCACCACATCGCGTTTGTCTTGATAGCCTATACAATCATCAACTGCCTTCAAGGCTGTGTTGACTTCCACACATCTCCTTCCGTCGACCAAGACTACACGAGTAGCGTTAGTACCTTCAAGACGCTCCACGTGAAGGCAACTCATTCTCAGTGTCACGCAGATATCAACTGCAGGGTGTGTCATTGTGATGAATTCACGAAAGTCTCTTACGCTTGAAAACATGTTGACAGCTTCCTCTTCCATTTGTTTCAAAACGGCCCCGCGAATGGAATCCAAGAAATCCATTGTGACTTGATACAGCAAAATCAAAAGTGACAGACGCAAATCCGAAAGTTAAATAAGCCAACTTCAACCCCAGTAAGGAAACTGTTCACAGCAGTATTACTTTTGCATGTCATATTTTATTCATATCGACTAGAGAGCCCAGCAAACGGTGGGTAATTGAGGGAGTACTCTTAAATAGTTGGTAAGTTGTTCCAGGCTCTGCTCGAAGCCCAGAGAGATATTAAAGTGGTGCACCATACTGCGTGAAAAGGCGTAGCGCTTGGCCAGATCCACTTTGTGTAGCGATAGGAGAATAGGCACCAGCAACTTCCCACGGTCCTCTGCGAAAGCCAATTGATCAGCAAGAAGGTCGCAATTTGCAGACAGCGGAGACAACACCACTAAGACGACAGAGCAGACGAGAATGGCATCTTTTGCAGCCAATTGCCGCGTTTGAACAGGTAAAGGAGCCACTGGGTGCTCAATGCAGCTCAAATCTGCGCCGAAGCCGCCGCTTTGAACATCGCTGTTCACAGTATCTTGCGGCCAATGCGCATATTGTACCGCAGGAACTGTTTGATCCACAACACAGCGTATTCCCTGCTTGAGCAACGATTTCTGGAGGCGTAGACACAATGAGCGGTGGATATCACCATGCGCAATAAAGACGAAAGAGTCTGTACCGGATGTGAACGCGAGAGACGAAGCCAATGAGTCAATCCGTCGTAATGGCCGAATAAGTGGCACGTTCAGTGGCCCTCTGGGAAGCTGATCGCTGCATTCGACGTGTCGATTTCTTCACACTCGCTTTGCTTATCATGATCCGTAGACATTCCACACAATGCTCTGTCTTCTTCCTCCGGATAACACTCACTCTCGTTGCGACGGCTTCCATGGCGTGACGCGTCTCCGCTAACAGTAGCATCAGTCTCATGACCAGGAAGTTGTGCTTGTTGCTGCTGCTGCAACTGGCGCCGAGCTAGTCGTGCACGATGCTCCTCGATTTGATCTTGAATACCGTCCAGTAGCATCCTTAAGCAGTGGCAAAAGGCCTCGTCATTGTAGTTCGGAACTAACTCGAGGTTGCTTAAGACGCGCTTGCCCACCATATTGACCACCACGTTCGTAGTATCATCTTCACTGTACACTCCCCCCTCATGTGAGTCAGTGTCAACTGTATATGAGCTATTCCTCGCCATCCGCTGCAGATCAGCATCATCTCCTGTAGAACTTACACCGTTATTGTGCTTAACTGCCGATCGAAAGTCAATCACTTGGCGGGTCCACAGGTAAACTTGTAGCTCTTCAGATATCTCCATATCCTCGCATTGTATAGCCACGACAGAAATGTCTGCATTTTGGCAAAAGCGAGTTCTTTCATGCACCATTGTGACTGTGGGTAGTCTTTCGTGAGTACAGCTAATACAAGAGCACTGCTATGGATCCCGCGAGCAATCTCTTGACGCCAGACGGAGCCATCAGTGATCCCAGTAGGTCCCATAGTGTCGATCCAAGTTGTCACTCGGTGGCGCTCTAACGAGTCTCGAATCTTCCGTGCTAACGGTGCGTGAGCATGACTGTAGCTGATCATAAAGTCGCGCTGACCTGCCTCCTTCTTCGCAGCGAAGCGTAGTGCTGGCGAACGTGCGCAGTCGATCGCACGTTGACCGAGCAGATTGACTGCTGTTAAACTTAGGCCAGCACGAACGAAAAGAACCGCTGCAGTTTGATTGCGTCGCCGAAGCGCAACATGGAGAGCAGAATCGCCATTGCTTGTACGTGTAGCGTGCAGATCGACTTCATCTTCCAACAGCAGCTGGAAAATACGGGCGTCAAGTCCACGCGCTAACGATCTCTGGGCGCTCAGCACCGCCTCCATTCCCCCATCCTCGCTTCTCGACCCATGTCCGTGCGAAGGCGATCGTTTTGAGACTCGCGGGCGACCTCCAGAGCAACCTTAGCGGCTTCGATAGCGCAGAGCGAACACGAATCGCTGCTTAGAACCACGCTCCCACGCCTCTATCCTATTTCAGTACAGAAAAACAGTGCATTCTGAACGTGTAGCCATGACTTTTTACAGAGTTCTTACGGCTCTGTATCCCTTCCAATATATCAGTTTTGATGCCCTTTATGACTAAATAGGACTGTCCCTCGACGTTAATCGTTACCAGCGTAACGGTTCGCATGGGTACGCGCCGTAAGGCCGTGAGCGTAAAACGTTCCTAAAACTTCCTTGAACAGCGCAATCCTTTGGCGCCTGATACAAAGCGACTCTTCATACAGAGCATAAAAATGACTCCTCTTTTTAGTGACTGTTAATACTACAAAAGAGGTCACTACCGCGCTTTTCTATTTTTCTTCCCCGTCACTCCCTTTCAAGGGTTCTTATACACAAGTATTTTTCGCCAAAAATGGTCCCTAGGCGGTTTGATTATAAATGTCTACCCTAACCCTTTTCTAATACTTCGTAAATACTCCTGTAAAAAGAGTAGTTGTCTTACTAATTCGTTTCATTATAGGGGGGCTTTGCCCCAATTATTCTACACGACTCTTATTAATAATCTGGAAGGGTCAATTGCAAAATATTTATGATTAGTTTTTTTCTCTCTCCCATTCGATTCAAGTACACGTAAATTTTGTGATTTCAGGAACACCAGTATTATAAAAAATGCAAGAATGTGAATATAATACTGTACATGTAATACATGTACTGTACTGTAGTATTACTGTAGCAATTGCTCTAAGCAAACAAGACTACGACACACTTCCCGTCCGGAGCTGTTGCCTCCCCACCTGCACCTCTTTGCCGTACCCTCTCTCGTGGTAGTGGCGTCTCACAATCGGCTCGAGACGAGTCGCTACCCCCTGTTGATTGTCTGCACCGCCTGATCCGCGAAGATCACGATCCAATAACCCACCGAAATGCTCCCGCAGCGACAGAACTCGGGCAAGCGCGCGAATTCCAGCCATCGCAAAGCCAAGTTTAATGTTCGCAACGCTGTATTCGTGGTGCTAGGCCTGATCTTCGCGCTATGCATGTACTTCAACCTTCGCTTCTTCGCCACGTCCACGATCTCTACCAATTCCATCACTGCGACCGGCAAGGGCTGGCGTTCCTTTGACGGCGCACCCAACAAGCCAAACGAGGCGAACGGAGACTTACTAGTGGACGCATCTGCTACGCGCCAGGTCAAGCACTTGGTGTTCACCTCCACGTGTCGCGACCTCGACTTTATACACGCAGAAGTACTCGCCTTCACGCTGCGACGCACAGGATACACCGGTAACGTCACCCATTTACTGTACGGCTGCACATCTGAGGCGGTCTCAGAGATCATGCGGAAGAAAGACCCGCGTCACAACGTACAAACCAGACATTACCCCGACGTCTCGGCAGTGAACACGACGTTCGGCGAGAAGATTCTCACAACGACTTTGAACCCCGTGGTGCTGTCCGAGTGGCTGCTGGGATCTGATACTGGAGAGCTCAGCGACAAGCGCGCAATGTCATTTGAACAGCGCTATGCATTGGCATCTGATGACTTTGTCATGGCTGTCGACAGCGACGCGATCTTCACCAAGAAGTTGGACATGTGGAACCTCATGGCCGAAGCGAATGATGTCATTGATCCTCGCATTTTTGGACAGGACGCATCCTGGTACTGGCCGAAGCGATTCCCATTGACAGGTGAACAGCTTCGAAGTATCCTACCGACAAACTCTCGCGCGCTGCTATTGGATGACTGGCGCGAATATGCTGCAATTGCTCCGTTTGTGGCAGAAGCGAGTGCGTGGCAAGAGATTCTGCCTACTGCTGTGGACTTGTGGGACAAACTGGCTCATGAAGAGCGCTACCTCGCTGTTCCTATCGCTGCTGCCCACGAGAAGATGCTAATCGGAGTCTCGGGAGTTCTCAGTGTGCACCACTACCCTTCTCGCTATCAGAACTGGGACTTTGTGGACGATATCAAGCACGACCCGTGCGAGACACTGGCAGAAGGGAAGGACCTGGCACTGTCGTCCTATCCGATCTCCATCCGTGCGCTGAATTTCACGCTTCCTCAATGGATCGACGGTCGTGACTGGAGTTTCTTCGCTGACCAAGTCCCTTCCGATTTCTTTTCGTGTGACGCCTGGATGATGCACCAACCAACTGGTAATCTGTGGCATCTCGCTACTCACACTAGCGGATACGAACGTGTGCCCAACATTCTTCGTCGTCGTCACGCTATGAGTGTTTGTCTCGCTGTGGAGGCCTACAACAGCGCGTCTGAGAACTACCGCTCGCGTATTTGCCCCACCGCATTTAACCACAATCGTCGTATCCCCATGGAGTTCAAAAAGGCGAAGGCGTGGAAGACCGCAGTGGCACTCGCAGAAGGCACACAACTGGGAGAAGAACCGCCCGTTTACTTTGGCGACTACAGAGGAAAAAATCTCCCGGTGCACCCACTCGAAAGCGATCTCAGGACGTGATCAAGAGGAAGCGAGCAGCTGCATTTTGTGATCACGACGTCATGTGAGCCGCACCAGG
>NW_003303669.1:266617-272562 GCF_000142945.1 Phytophthora infestans T30-4 | reverse complement strand
TAATTTGTATTGCAAACGTACACAGGGCCGAGCTCCAATTGGCCAGCGTGCTGTTGTCAAACTCCCGCCCTCCAAAGGAGCGAACCTGCAGCTGCAATGCGCCGTATCACCTGAGGTGGGCCTGGTGCACTACGCTAAACAGAGAGGCAGCATTAAAATGGAGGTCAATGCTGCGTTTGTGGACGCGGTGTACGAGGCGGTCAAGCACCACGACGTGTACCGCAACCACTTCGCTGGCAAGACGGTTGTCATTGTCTTAGACAACGCTCCTGCTCATAGCCAGACTGAGGATCTGATTACTGAGCAGGAGGACTTGGAGCTGTTGCGGTTGGCGCCATACTCCCCCATGTGTAACCCGATTGAGGGTACGTTTTACAGACAATTATAGCGTGCACATGTACTAACATTTGTGTCTATTTTACTGTGCGACAGGGTGTTTTAGTGTATTAAAAGCACGCATTAAGGCTTATCTTGCCTTAAGTCATGATGAAATGTTTCTTGCTCCACACGGAGAGAAAACAGAGCGCCGGATGCAGCTGCTTGAAAACGCTGCAGAGCATAGCTTGCCATGTATGGATCTGCGCTTGGTTAACAAGATGGCGCGCCACTGTGCGTTGTCAGTGGCGGCAGCTATTCGTAGCGAACCTATGGAGTACGGCACGTAAAGTTTTGCACTACACTAAATCAACTTTGCATGACAGGCTTTTTCTAAAAAAATAAAATTCAAAAATTAAAAAAACTAATTACGGACGTTCCACTTTGCTTTACACTGTCGCGATTTGGACTGGCAAAGGTGTAGTCGTAACAACAGTTAGTTGCAGGGACTGAAAATCCAGCAGGGGAGAAAACCGAGTGCTGCTGCTTGCTCTTGAGGGCGCAAGTTGTCGAGTGTGTAGCAGCACACGGAAAACCCCCGGTAACATATATTCGTAGGATTAGCAGTAGGATGGGGCTGGCGGCTCGCCAGCCAATGGTCCGTCGAAGTCCGGCTTCTGGACGCGAGCATCGCGTCCTGGAGGCACCTGAGCCTCAGGTTTGAGCTGGACGCAGCTTCGTCCTTGGTAGCGCTCTTCCCCCTTCTTGTCCTTCGCATGCATGAACTGGTAGTAGTAGCTTGCATTCACGCATGGCGATGATGTTTGGCTCCCACTGAACGAGCTGAGCCTTGCTGACGGTGATGCGCAGCACCTTCATCCCATCACGGCAATGTTCGAACTTGTCCTTCGGCAATGGCTTCGTCATCGCGTCGGCGATCATGTCTTCGGTGCCAACATGGCGAATCCGTAACTGCTCGTCCTCCACGAGGTGGCGCACCAAGTGGAACTTGTTCATAATGTGTTTGTTCTTGCTGTGTTTGCCAGGCTTGGCAGTCAGATAGATGCACGACTTGTTATCGCCGATAATGTCCGGATTCGCGAACTCCCAGCATAGTTCTTCACAGAGTCCACGTAGCCACTGTAGGTCTATAGTACCTTCAGTCGTGGCAATTAACTCTGCTTCCGTTGTGCTCTGTGCGTTAATATCTTGCTTTCTTGATCCGTACGAAACCACGTTACCATTGACGAACGTCACGAACCCGCTTACACTCTTTCGGTCATCAGGGTCATTAGCGTAGTCAGCATCGGTGTAACACGTCAGCTTGACGTCGTTCCCAATAACAATGTCCATCACTAAGCCGTGGTCTTGAGTACCACTCAGGTAGCGTAACACCCTCTTTCCCATAGCGAAGTGTGTGTGGTCGAAGCAGGACAGGTACTTGCTGAGATTACGCACAGCGTGCGCAATGTCCGGCCTTGAGGCTGAGACCAGATATTGTAGTGCACCAACGAGCTCTCGGTACGGGGGCGGGGAGTCATCTTTCGCATCTGTGGCCACCTCAGCGCGCAGCGCTTCCGGTGTTGCAACCGCATTGCAACCCTCCATGTGAAATCGCTTTAGCACCTCCGTAATATGTTGCCGCTGGCAAAATACCGCATGTCGACGCTCGCTGTCGATCAGTATCTCCACGTCTAGTAGATACTTGACTAGTCCGAGAGATATGAGTTCATACTCCTCACTGAGTTGCTTAGCAACCTTAGCGCAAAGGTCACTAGGGCCAAGGAGCAGTAGGTCGTCGACGTACACCGTGAGCAGCATGGTGACTTCTCCTCCCACTTTCCTGGCGTAGAGTCCGTAGTCAGAGTCGAGGCGCGAGTCCGATCTTCGTCAGGAACTAAAGCAATGTCTTGTTCCAAACGCGAGGCGCTTGCTTTAGCCCATACAAACGCTTCTGTAGCTTGAATACGTAGCGCGTAGAGTCTTCTCCGAAGCCTGGAGGCTGCTCCATGTAGACCTCCTCGTCGAGATCACCGTACAAGAACGCGGTCTTGACGTCGAGCTGCAAGATGGCCCATCCGCGTTGCAGTGCGTATACGATCACGCATCTGATCGTCTCAAATCTGATAACAGGTGCGTATGTTTCACTGTAGTCGATGCCCATGCGTTGTAGAAAGCCTCTGATCACCAGTCGAGCTTTATATCGCTTGATCCGGCCCGTAGAGTCTCTCTTGAGCGCGTACACCCACTTGCACGAAATAACACGCTTGCCCTTGGCCTCCGTGCGTCGCACAAGCACCCAAGTTTCGTGCTGCTGCTGTGAGTCCATCTTGACTTGCATCGCTGCTTTCCACTTCTTTGACCTTGCCGCATGCTTGTGACTAATGGGGATCTGCACATCCTCGACGTTCTGCCTCGTCACATTCGTCACTTCGTAGTCCTTGAGTCGGGGGGGATGGCTGTCGCTTCCGCTTCGGTCGCGAGGTAGCTGCACTGTCGTCTGGCAACGACTTCTGCTTCGTGCATGGCTCCCAGTTCTCGTCTTCGTGAGCGTCACGTCGACTGTCCTTGGTCTTCGAGGCTCCCACTCGATTTGCACATGCTTTCGCCTTATTCTTGCCCTTTGTGTTCTTCCGCTTGGAACCTCCCACTGAAGCTGCTGGCTTCTTAGTGTCCTCGCTTGATAGCTGTGGGTCATCACTTCGAGTCGCAGACTCGGCTTTAACTTCAACACCTTGGTCATGGCTCTCACCAGCAGTGGCCAGCTTCGCGATTTCCGCTACTCGCCTTTCTGCAAGCTCTGCAGGCAGCTGCAGGTACGTAGACATTGTCGTCCGGATCGGCACGATCGGGATCTCCGCAGGTAAGTCGTAGTCTCCGTAAGCGTTGGTGTTTGCAAGAAGTTGCTCAATATACACAGTGTTCACCGTGTACTTCTCATGTGCCTTCATGTTTCCATCTCTGCACGTCGTCACTGATCCTGTGCACAGGTTCAGCAGCTTATAGCCCTTGGTCTTCTCGCTGTAGCCAAGTAGTAAGCACATCTGCGTCCTTGGAGTGAGCTTCTCCTTTCTCTGCCGAGAATCGTCAGAGATGTGTGCGTGCACCAAGCACCCCCACGTGCGCAGCACGCTGAGGTCTGGCCGCTCTCCGTACAGGGCCTCGTACGGGGACTGCTGGTCCTTCAACACCGGCGTCGGCGTCTTGTTGAGCGTCTCAATTGCATGTAGGAAGGCTTCTCCCCATAATGAAACAGGCATTTGCGTAGCTTGTAACATAGATCTGACCTGCCGCATGGCAATCTGGTTCGTGCGCTCCACGATAGCGTTCTCCTGAGGGCTGTAGGGATTGGATGAACGCGTGTCGATGCCGAGGTCCTTGCAGAAGGTCTCGAGCTGCATGTTGACGAACTTGCCACCACCATCAGAGAACAGCATCTTGATGGTCGCCTTCGGGAACTGGTTCTGGATCCAGCGAATCTGCTTCTGAATCAGCTCCGTGGCTTCGTCTTTGTAGGCTAATAGATATCCCCACTTGTATCTCGTAGCTTCGTCGATATCAATAGAAACTGGTTTGATTTCGATATTGTATCCACTCCAACACTGCATAGGTCGACACAAAGCTTGTGCAAGGGCTTTGCAGAGCGAGACGGCTTGCGCTTGTAGCTCATGCGCTTCGTCTTTGACTCTAAGCATGGAATGCATTCATAGAGAGCAATTCTTCGACTGCATGTTGATGCCAAAATTATAGTTTCCTGCCATAGTCTTGATAGTCTCCATGTTCACGTGGCCCATGCGGTTGTGCAGCAACGTCATGGGGCTCTCAGCTTCACTGGCCTTGACGCTCATCACGTTCTTGCTCTGACGTGGCGTCCACATGCGGTACATCCCGCGGATGTACTTGAAGCGCAGCTTCCATGTGTCCTTGACCAGCCACGTAGTCTTCTGATCATGCGAGACGCGCACCTTGAAGTTTCCTTTGAACTGCATGTAGGTCTGCGAGATCAGGTTGTAGACAGCCGACTTGGCGTAGCTCACGTCATCAAGGAGGCGCTCCTCGATCTTGCCCGTGTGCTCGTTCAGCACTTGCATAAGCACTGTGCCCACAGTTGCGCGCTCGGTTGTGCCGTTGCCGAAAACTAGCTCTGCAACTGAGTCTTCGTGTAGCTCCGTAAACAAGGTAAGGTCGCTCGAGACGTTGGTCTGCGCGCCGCTATCCAACACCCACTCCACCATGTCCTGGTCCTTGTCCTTGTCCTTGTAGTTGAAGCTGTCACGCACCGCGAGTGCATGCTCTTGTCCTTCATCTTGAGTCGGTGCAGCCGACTTAACTGTCCTCACAGTAACCACATCGATCATCCTGCGCGGCGGGTTGCTCGAGTTGTTGTTGTTACCACGCTGGCGGCACTCAGGATCGCCACTCCAATGTCCTTGCTCTCCGCACGTGTTGCACTTCGTCTTCGCCTTACGCTTGGCGATGTCATCCCTCGCACTGGATGAGCTCTTGCTCTTCTGCCGCTTGCTCCGCCCACGCGGCGATGTGCTGCGGCTGCGACGATTGTTGCGGTTGTTGTTGCCTCGTGCTTGGCTACTGCTCGAGTTTCGACGTCCTCTTCCGTCGTTGTGTTCGTCGCCACAGCCACCGACAAATGCAACATCTCGCTGGACGGCACGTCCACCTCCACCACGTCCTTGCTGTAGTTCAATCTCTTGGCGGGAGTGATCAGCGAGTCGAAGGCGATCGATCGCTTGCTCCCACGTAATGGACTCATCACGTCCAATACGTACTTCATGCTCGTTTACCACCGCTGGGTACACACCTGTGGTGTAGCGGGATCAGCAAAATCTGCGAGATTGCCAGATCCAACTTACCAACTGCGCCCAGACACCGACTAACGGAGGGGGTCCCCCGATGATCCGTGTTCTGCTGAACTTTCCTCACCTTGTGTACCCGTCGGTAGGGCGGGATCTGCTCTCTCGGCAACTTCCGAAGAGTTCAAGTGGTGAAGCTTGAGTGTCTTGGCGAGACGTGGGGATGGGGTGGAGCAGCAGTGGAAAACCTTCACTCTGCGCCCGTGGATTGTTCCGGCTCCTAAGCGATTATTCGAGCTTATAGATCCAGGGCCTAGATCGTGGATCTGGCCGTAGGGTTGCCTTGCGGGTGTGTCCCTTGCCTTTGCGTTTCCTTTGCGTCGTACTTGCCGCCTCCTGTGACGGGATCTTGAGAGTAAAGAGCCTCTAGGGTGTAACCGACCAAGTAGTAAATTCGGTTAACCTGTCGGATCTGCACGTGTATAGGAAAGCTCACTAGGTTGTAGGATCTGGCCAATGTATTATCCAGTTATCGCTACCAACACTAGATTCGCAATTCCCAACCTTCGCCTAGCTCATACGGCCAATGTAGCTCCGATTCTTGAGGGCAGGAAGGCACTTGTGTGATACTGTGCAAATTGAGTTCTGTTTTGATACTTAAGCCTATACCTGCCTGGATTTCTGCCTTCTATGTCGTTTTACTTGTAAAACCCCTTACCAGGATCGGCTGTATGTCCTTCTCTCCTCGACCCATCATCCCAGCTGTATTATCTTCAGATCCACCGGATCCATGGCGTAATCATTATGGTCACCCTATTA
>NW_003303669.1:260650-263550 GCF_000142945.1 Phytophthora infestans T30-4 | reverse complement strand
GCGCACTGGATCCGGGAAAGGGAAAACCAAACGTGTCATTCCCCCTGGATGTGGACTTGGCAGCTCGGAGGACGACTAGGATGAGGAATCATACTGGTCCGACGGCTCAGGGCCTCCTTTCCGATCGTCGTCGAAGCGTACGTCGTCCTCCGGCCCTTATCCCTTCACTCTGGGCGATGCGGACGATGACGACGACGACGACGATGAAAGTCCGGAGGATTTGGAGGAGGCTCGAGCCGCTGATGACGCCTTGGAGGAGGCCACGCGACGGGCCTTGTCCCAGTCCAGATCCGAAGCCCGGTGGAGATCCCTCTCGACACCGCCTCCTCAAGTCGCTGGCACCGCCGGATCTGGAGGCGGCACTGCGGGATCTGCGATCCAAGTCGACAGTGATGGTGGATCGGGTAGCGATGGTGGAGGGGGGTCACCTCGTGGTGGTGGATTCCTTGGATCCGGTGGAGGGGGGTCGCCTCATGGTGGCGGATCTCCAGGGTCGACTCGTGGTGGCGGATCCCCGGGATCGCCTCGTGGTGGTGAATCTCCAGGATCGCCTCATGGTGGCGGGTCTCCAGGATCGCCTCATGGTGGCGGATCCCCGGGGTCGCCTCATGGTGGCGGATCCCCGGGATCGCCTCGTGGTGGCGGATCCCCCGGATCTGTCTTGATCCCCGCTCCTCCTAACTCGTCATTGCCAGGGATGCTCCCCGTGGCCCGTTCGGTCCGGATGCCGCCTTCATTCCTGGTCGGCGTGCTCCTGTGGCCTTCGCCACTCGAGACATTGAACCTTGGTCCGCCAAGAAATTGAACCGGGTCGCCATTATTTCAATGAAGATCACGGTCCTGTTTCCTGAGTTGCCTTTTCGAGCTGAATGGATATTCCCTTGGGAAGCGGACGTCATCCCGACGGCCGGATATGTGGATTCGCTCATCACCAGACCTCACGTGGAAGAATTGCTGAGTGCTGCCCCGTGGGATACGCTGACCACCACACTGGTGGATCCGGTTAGCTTCAGGGGTGATGTGCGCGGGCGTCTCGGGTTGTTCGTTCGCGCGTTCCGGGATTTCGTTTCCAAGCACCGGGTTGCCATATGGGAAGGCACTCACCGATTTCTTATCTCTCGTAATCAACTGCAGGGTTCGACTTGGTTGTCCAACTTCAACAAGCAGCGTGGTAACCGACGTAGCCATGCTGGCCGAGCTTGGAAGAGAGTCCTTGTGATCCTCGTGTTGGCAATCCAGGACGGTTGGTGTGACGTGGATATTTTGTTGGATCCCTCCTTCTTGCATCTTCCCCGACGCGGGGATAAGGTGGCTTGGTTTCCGGGATCCGTATCCCGTCAAGCCAACTTGGAGGATCCCAACCTCCATCGCCCAGAACCCACGAGCCTATTGGAAGCCTTGCGAGAGATCGACGAAGCCGAGCCTTGGCGTATCCAGTTTCGCGGGGACTTAAGCCAACACCCAGGACGCCAGATCCAGCGTCTAGTGGGCAAGTTCTTCAACGTTCAGCCCAAGACTACCTGATCCTCATCACTCTTTGACGCCACGCCCCCAGTTTCAGTCTTCGTGGATTCATTTCGTAGCAGTAACTAGCGACTGGAAACTGGGTCGAGCTAGCCCTTTGCATAAGCTATCATAATCCACACTCTCTTACTTGAATGTGTCTATAACATTCCCTCGTTGGTTGAGAAATCTAGTCCGGGCCTTTCAGTGTACACCTGGATCTGGGCGGGATCCACCCCTTCAGTGTACACCTGGATCTGGGCGGGATCCACCCTTTCAGTGTACACCTGGATCTGGGCGGGATCCACCCTTTCAGTGTACACCTGGATCTGGGCGGGATCCACCCTTTCAGCGTACACCTGAATCTGGGCGGGATCCCGGATCCGGTTGGATCTGCGCCTGGATTTCATCCGGATCTAGCGCCAATGACCCAGGATCAATTGGATCAGTATAGTTAAGGCCCTTGAAAGCTCGTGCTTGAGATCAAACAGGACTCCTCGCACGTAAAACGTCACTCTTATGCATAAACATTCACTCCTTCCTCCTAATCCACCCTTCCCCTGTGGATTCGTCTTCTCTTTCTTTCCGATGTGACCAACTCACATCAGCGATCCTCCTCCTCCTGGCCCACACCCTTCCTGTGGGCCTTTCTTCATCCTCCCATCGACATGACCAACTCACATCCATGGGTCCCCTCCCTACTCTTCTTCATGAGACTGCATCACGCCGAATCTGTTACGATTCGTACGATCCCTCAAGAAATCATAGAGTAATGCTCCACAGTTCAGATCTGCCTCGTCTGTAACGGGGTTACATGGTGTGGAGCACACAGGGGTACGAAGTACCCGGAGAGCTAACAAACTCTCAGTACATAAGTTGGAGAGTTAACAAGGTCTCTCAGTACGTTGGCTGAAAGCCACACGTTATGCATTTGATTAGGTTTAACTATGCTAGATAGTTAAAGAGATACATTTACCCCTAGGCGGCTTGGCCGCAATAATAGTAAATAAAACACTTCTGGTTTTGAAGCATAAAAGTTAAGGTATTAACTTTGAGCCCTGGTCTTGGGCTGTAAGTGTCCTTTGGATAAGGAGCTTAATATTAGTGACTCTTTGAGTCGAACGTCTTCCTCTGACGCTAAAGCTAGGGCAGTCCCGCTGCACTTGGTAGCACTTGTAGTCAATCCCGCTCCTGAGTCGGTTGACTATATCCTCTGCGAGGATGGAACACCCCGTGTTCGCGAATTTGCCCCCGGCGCAGCAGGACGCGCTTACTAAGCTTATGTCCTTGCTTGGAACAGTAAGTCGTGTAACATCCTGGGAAACCGAGGGGGGAAAGGGGGTCAGCATTAAGACTAACAATCGATTGTAAGGCTATGGACTAAGCGCTAAACGAGA
>NW_003303669.1:250086-260550 GCF_000142945.1 Phytophthora infestans T30-4 | reverse complement strand
ATCCCACCGATGTACCAAGTAAAATGGGATGTCACCCCGGATCCTGTCTTGGGCGGTGTTCATCGCGAAGGGGAGTCGTTCTGCGTACTCATCCCAATCCCTCTGATCCAAATCCTGGACATACATCTTGAGTGCCCTCGTGATCGTCGGCACCATGCGCTCGGCCGATCCGTTAGCTTGGGGACGATATGCCATGGTTGCCCGCTGTCGCTGCCCCAGGATCCGGCTGAAAGCTCGAAAGAAATCAGACATAAAGCCTGGCTCCCGATCATGCCTAATCATCTCACTAGCCCCAAATCTTCGGAAAACGCACTCCTCGTATGCTTCGGCAATGGTTTGTGCAGTTCTAGACGCACTAGCTTTGGCTATCACGTATCCGGTAAACAGATCCACCCAGATCAACAATTATGTGTTTCCTTTGAACGACTTGGGCAACGAGGGGATATGATCCATGGCTATGATCTGGAAAGGGTAAGTCGCTCGGACATTCCCAGGTGACTCCCCTTCGATCGTAGGTCTGCCCTTGCCTGTCTCACAATCCACGCATTCACCGACATATCGTTGTACACTCTTGAATAGTCCCCTCCAGTAAAAACATTGTCGGATCCGTTGGTAGGTCCGACCGATTCCCTGATGTCTACCTTCTACACTAGCGTGATAGTGATGTAGGACATCCTGTTGCAAGGTTTCCGGCATCACCAATCTCATCAATCCGTCTCGTTCCTCGCTGACTCTCTTCGTACGGGGGCAATAGAAGAGCAAGTCATTCAGATCCACTGCATAATCCGTAGCGATAGTACTGTAGGATTTGGTATCCTCCCGACTCAGGTCTCGTACATCCCCCGTCAGATACTTCTTTAGTCCCAAGATCCACGCTTCTTCGTTCTGTGCTTTGAGGATCAGCTCAATGCGGACTCCTTTCACAAATGTTTCATCGAGAATCTGGGGGCTGGATCCAATCCTTCCTCTGGACCTAGTGACAGCCATTACCTGGACTGTCCTTTTCCCGGACCCAACCACCACCACCTCATCTAGTCGGTTCAACGTAACGAGATCCTGATGCTCGGCCTCTCTCTCCACTTTGACACCACATTGATTCCGTAAAGCGGCACTGGCCAAGCTATCTGCACTGGCATTCCAATCTCGCTTGGCATACACCAACTCGTGTTCATCCAACCACACAGGTGGATCATCACTTTCTGCCGTAACAGTGTTAGGGCCGGGGCCTTGCAGTCGATCTCACCTCGCACCTGTCTGATCACCATGTTAGAATCCCCACCAATCACCAGCCTTTTTGGATCTTGTCCTTTTAGTAGATCCAAACCCAGCAGGAGCCCGTTATACTCTGCCTCATTGACGATGAGGCCCTCCGCATAAGTGGATCTGGCCCGTACAACCTCCCATCCGGGCAATCTCCACAGTATTGCACTGTATGCTCCTCCTCCGCGTCGTACACGAGCGGATCCATCGAAACTCAGGACGTATAGATCCTCATCCACCTGTACCGTCGGGATCGGGATCTGGATCCGGCGTTTGGGCTCTTTCTTAGGGGCGATCTTAGTCAGCGCCTCATCCATCTTAGCTCGAGGAGTGATGCTCGCGGCCAAGACTCCCAGGATCTCGTCTTCCCCTTTCGAACATTTCACAATCTCCAGCGTCCAAGGTGAGAGTAAAGCTGCCCACTGTCCCAAACGTCCTTGCAACCCGGCCGACTTGAACAGCCAGGCTAGCGTGGAGTGTCGAGTCAGGATCCGGATGGATCTTCCCACTAGCAGGTTATAATTTAGATCCAACACGCGCAGGAGCGCAAGTATCTCTTTCTCCACCGCTCCGTAGTTCAGTTCATTCGGCTTCAGTGTCCGGCTGACGACGGTAACTGGATGACAGATCCCCTCATGTTCTTGTACCAGAGCCGCTGAGATTGCCCAGTCACTGGCATAAACTATCACCGTAGGTTGACGTTCCGGATCGAAATGACGGAGGATAGGCGTGGTCGCGATCCTGTTCCTCAGTTCCACGAATGCGTGTTGAGCTCGGATCCACCGAGATTCTGCCTTTTCCATGTTCCGATCCGTCGCTTCTATCCAGATAGGATCCTCTCTCCGTTGGTCCCGGGGTAGATCCAGCTTCTGTTTTAAGTCCTCTTCTGTCGTCGCACCATTTAGATCCCTCCGTGGATCAGATATCTCCTGGGCCAGGGCTTGTTGGATTTCGATCTGGACAGCTGGAGTGGTCATCGCAGCAAAATCTACCTCTCTCAATTTATATAGTACCGCAGCAAACAGTGCGTAATCCTCGATGAACCGACTGTAGTAGTTCAAACTGCCCAAGAAAGCTTGCATCGCCCGTAACGACTGTGGGAAGGACAAGTCTGTCAACGAAGCCAGGTCCTTAGAATTCGCGTCAAATCCCCCTTGGAGACTCGATGACCTAAGTAGTCCACCTTGCGCATCCCCCAATAGCTCTTAACCACACTGATAGAGATATTCCACTTAGTACACGCCTCCAGTAGGGATGTCACTCTTTCGCACAACTGATCCCATGATTCCGCCGGGATAAGAATGTCGTCGATATAGGATCTGCGTCATAACACGGATGGAGTCCCCAGATCCCCTGGCTCTCCTGCTTCGAAGGGATCCACTTCCACATGACCTTCCCCGGATCTACCTCTTTCGGGTTCCGGTATTCAGGTGAATCCATAGAGGGCGTTATCGATCAGGCGTTGGTAGATCTGGGGTGCGTTATTCAATCCAAACGGCATCCGGCTCCATTCGAATAGCCCAAATGGTGTGATGAATGCGGATATTGCGCGAGCACGATCCGTCATAGTCACCACCCAAAACACACTTGTCATATCTAGAGAACAGTACCAGAGCACTTTATCCAGATCTTCCAATAGCTTATTGGTTAGAGGCATCGGGTACACCGTCAATCTGGTCAGACCGTTAACCATCCAGTAATCAATACACAGACGTATATCCACTCCATTCTTCTTAACGATGATTACCACAGGAGATGCACACGGAGACGTTGAGAAACGGATGATCTTGGCTTGCAGCAGGCCCTTGATCAGATCGGAGAGCTTTTCTCGGAACTGAGGCGCCACCTTCCGCACCCTTTGAGCGATTGACTTCGCATCACCGACATCGATGTCACATTTGACTCCGCGTGCAGCTGGTGGTAATGCATTTCCTTTGCCAATTAGCAGATGTCGGCTTTCCCAGATTTTCTGACGTAGTCGGTCCACCTCTGCGAGTTCGTTCGCCCCCCGGATCAACTTGGATATCATCAATCGTGACTTCCTCTGTGGTCAGTGGTACCTCCGGAATTACGGCGATACCTTCCCCAAGATTTTCTGCGTGCAGATCCCCGCCTTCATGGTAGCAGACCTGTTCATTTTTAGTCTTCGTCGGACCCACCACTGGATCCAAGCACCGCGACTTCCCCTCTCCCGTCATTCCTTCTGCCTTCATGGGATCGGGTATCTTGGTACCGGGGAAACTATCTTTTGGATCGATTCGATCTTCTGGTGAGTTTACACACGACGGCTCCTGTTTAGCCAGTTTTGACACTCTCGACAGGGATCAATGCATTCTATACAATGGAAAGTTTGGATCCAACTGCGGGTCAGCAGGTTCCAGCGAGCCAGTTTCAATTCCCTGCAATTCCCCATCCACCGACCCTTGGATATCTAGGGACCGGTTCTGGGTTTCTCCAGCTGTCTTGAATCCAACCTCTACCACTTGGATCCCAATCCGACGACCCCTCTGTAGGATCCTTCGCGGAGTTGGGTATGAAGGCCGATTGTGGTGTAGGGATTTCCAGATTCGACCATACGCCAACCTACTTTAGGTCAAGAATCGGCTCGGTCTGATAACCCAGAGCTGAGGAGCAAAGGATCACGGTAAGTACTCGGCGATCTGTCCGGATATGCTATCCGGATAGCCGCTGAGCTCAACGGTCGCCCGAACTCAGCTGAAGGGTCGGTAGAGATCCGAAACGACTACATTTCACTAGATATTTGTATGAGAAGCATAGGATTAAATAGGGGGAGCCGGAAAGGCTCCCAGAAGATAACAGAGCAGAATTTGCCTAGTCCAAGACACGTGTACACTTTTCCGGTAAGTCCCTGCATAGGGCTGGATTATGCCTGCCGTCAATACTCGAGAGGCATAGCTTGTAGGGTATTGACTGGTAGCGCCAAGAGATTAGGTCGGTCCGGGTAGGACAAAGTCTCGCTACGCGCGAAAGAAAGTCCCGCATACTCAGCGGGTCGGTACGTCGGATAGCCCGGGTGCCGTAACACTTCTAGCTGAGCCGCCTCTGCGCTCGGTGACCTGTAAAAGCGCTCGCGCGCCGTTGTCCATCCTTTGGTGGAGGGCACATGGTTGTGAACGAGCTCAGCCGAATCAAACTCGGCGGACCTCAGAAGTGATCTGACTTGGTTGGTCGGAACCGAGTGGAAGCGAGCCACTCGTCTGTCCCGGAAGGGCCGGACCGCGAGGGGACCACCCTCTGCGCAGGCCATACAACCGCCGACCTAGCTCGGCGATTCGTTGTGGTTTGTGTAAGGAATCCACATCTGACGGTATTTGTGTGTTCTACTACACCACAACTGGTGCCGCGACCCGGGAACAGGAGTGTGTGCTTGTTTTTATAGGTGCCAGCTAACCAAGTTAAGAAGAAGAGAAGAGAAAGAGAAGAGTGAAGATGGTCAAGGGATCAGCTACTCCGAGCGACGGAAGCCCCGCGACGGCTGGAGGATCGCCTCTCGCGGGGTCGGACCCGGCGGATTAACGACTCATCGCCATGACGATGTAGGTGGGGCGAACCGTCCAGTTCGACGAGGATGGCCAAGACCAGGAGAGCGAGAACGGAAATGCAAGTGAAGGAGAGTATGAAGAGAAGGCCGAGACCGCTGAGCTCGGAGAAACGAAGACTACCGCCGAGCTACTTGGCGAGGTGGAAAAGTTGACGCTGCAGGTGGGACGCATGGGAGCCCCACGTCCTGTCGAGCGCAACTTATCCGCCGAGCTCGACGAAGGTGAGAAAATGAAGAAGAACAAGGCGTTGCTCAAGGGGACCGTCCGCCCATTATTCCGAAAGCGACGAGGAACGCCGATACGCCGAGCGCCAATAAAGTGTTGGCTCGACTCGGCGAGGAGATGAGAACGAGATCAGAATGGATGATGATGGTCGCGCCTGTGGCGATGGCGCAGGCGAAGTGGCCGATGTTGGGTCCCGAGTTAACTCGGCCGGTGCGTGCAACCAACATAAATCAGTTGGTGGAAGAAACTGTGTTTCCGTTGAAGGCGATGGGCTATCGGTGCAACAGCCGACCAAACAGCCTCATCCTGTCCGACTGGAGTTTGACCCGTGGCGGAGCTGAGCTCTGGCAATGGAAGAAGAAGTTGAGAATGGCGTTTGGATTGGAGAAGGCCCCTGGTGGAACGAAGAAGGCGTACAGCCGAGTTCAAACCACTCGGCGAAGACCCAAGCAATATCCCTTTGCCGAAGACCCCGGAGACGAAGAGACGTGAAGTGTTCCGCGCTACGCAAGGGACTCCGCACTTTGAAGTCTCCCACATGCTGACTCCAATGAAGCTAAACCCGACTCAGTGAGCGCCGAGTCGTGGACAGCGGAATGTTGGTCGTTACCGTGAATTGTATGATGCTGCTGACGAGGCTGAGGCTTACGAGGAGGATGAAGAAGACAACGACGCCTTCGACATGAGAGGAAACCGTGAAGAAACCGTGAAGGACTACATCCGAAACTTGAGCTTTGACGCGGCTGAAGAAGACTCGACGCAGTACCTAGAAGTCCGAACGCACGCCTCACTCGACAAAATCGCCGAGTTCGAAGGAAAGCGCTACCGCTCTGACGCGTCGCTCCAGTGGCTCAAGCGTTTCATCTACGAGATGAAGAGCACCAGGATACCCCAAAGGGCTCGGTGCGAACCTTTCTCGCTATGCTTGGGACGCGCGGCGAAGATTTGGTACAGGCAGCTGCCGAAGAAGACTCAGCGACGTTGTAAACTACTCAGCGGGGCGTTCCTGGATTATTATTGCTCACAATTCGACCAATCCGCCCGCACTCGTTACTACTCGGCGAGACGTAAAGTCAACGAACCGATCTGCGACTTCTTGATCCGACTCAACGGGTACGCTCGGACAGCCAAAATCCAGTACGAGAAGGGTGGCGCCGACGCGGCTGACCATGTCGAACACTTCTTGCTGCAGTGATGACGATGTGATGGATTTGATGTACCCCTTGCAGTTGGAAGACATCAGTAAGGTGGAGCAGATAATCAATCGTCGGATCCTCGGTGAAAAGCGCAAGAAGCAACGCGACCGACTCGTGATCGAGCGAGGCCGAGACGATAAGCGGAAGGGTCAGAGCCGCCGAGATGAACGCCGAGATGGACGTCGAGATGAGAAGCGCAGTCGCAAGGAAGAAAACCGCGACCGCCGAGTCACTGTCGTTGACGCTGACTCCGACGGGGAGGAACTCATCGATCAGAACCCGCCAACTCCGAAGATGAATGGGATGATGAGGACCAGTCCGGAGGACACGACTCAGCGGAAGACGACGACGACATTGACGCCGGCGTTTCCAATGATAAAGGAAATGCACCGGACCGCCGAGAGAACTCGGCAGGAGACCAGAATGGCTCGAACCGAAGTTAAGGAAACTCAGCGAACCGACCTCCGCGACCGTACAACCAACGAGAACAGTCGAGCCGTGGAGATGGATCACGCGACAACTCACAGCGTGGACCTTGTGTAGCTTGTGGAAGAATGGGGCACTCGGCTCACTACTGTCGACGACGCTGCAAATTCTGCAGACAAGTCCATGAAGGCGGCCAGTGCGAGCTGTTTCGTCAATATGAGAAGCTGGCTGCGTTCGTAAGAAACTCTGTCGACAAGTCGCAAGTGCCAGAAGACCTGCAAAACCTTTACGCACCGAGTGAATTAAACTCGGCGGCCCGCCAACACTGACTGGGTTGGAATATGCCGGGCTGCCACAGTCAGCTGAACCTGCAGTTGAGGCAAACTTCTTATTTGCCTTCGTAGGCGAAGCAGGACGGCCCGAGGGAAGAAGCGGGGATGGCAATTGGATGTGTGAAATCGACAGAATTGAACGTGAGCTCGGTGAGTTAGATGATAACAACCGAGCGATTGCAAGTGTAACTCGGCAGTCAGACCAGGCTGTGCATCGTACCAGAATCATGAAGCTGCTTCCGGGAGAACGGCTGGGATGGTGGTCAGCACAGACGTTTGATCGCCGAGTTAGAATGAGAGCCCTCATATTGGGTGCAGTGAACGACCGAAGGACCAAGATATGTTTGGATACCGGAGCAAATGTCTCGGCGATCAGTGAGTACTTCGCGAGGAAACTGCGTCTCAAGAGAGTGGCCAGCCGAGATAACCGAATTGACATACAAGGAATAAGTAAAGACAGGATGGTGACAACGTCAAGAGCAGTGGTGAAGGTGACACTCGGATGGGAAGTGACATACGAGTTTGAAGTATGGATAATGCCTCATCATGCCGGAGTCGATTTGATTCTCGGCACCGACTTCATGATCCCAGCTGTAATCCGTCTGGATCTGTACAACTCGGCGGTAAAGCTACCCGATGAGATGGTGATCCCACTCATCCGACCAAGTAATGCGCCGACCAAGACCGAGTTCGGACCAAATGTCCCATGCGGACCACCAGACGGGTTAACGATCGAACGTCGAATGACCGCTGAGTTCAAATTGCCCAGGCGACAACCCAGTGAGTCGACGCATGAATTGTGGGTGCGACGGACGAAGGGTTGGATTCCAACGGTTGTTTTTAATCGCCGAGGAAGACCAACCCATGTCCTGATTACGAACGTACGACAGACGTCAGTCTGGTGCCCACCTCACTTTTATGTGATAAAATGGCAACCACACGGAGTACTGGCCAATGAGGGATACGTCCGCGTGAATTCGGCGAAGTACCGTGACTGGCAGATATTGGCCTTTGAGTCGGCGATGGATAAAGATTTGCTGCAGAAAGAACAACGACTGTACGAAGACTGGTTGTCAAACCAGCCGCCAGCTGTGGAACGACGAAAATACCCAACTCCGACGGCGGTGGAAAGACGACCTCCTCCAGTGGAAAGTGGACCAGAATTAAGATGCGCCGAACGCTGGAGAAGGATCGAAGCTGATACTGAAGCCGGCGACTACGAGAGGCGTCGCGGTAACGCAGACGTCATATCGACTTTAGGGGTGACAAGGGGTGACCCGGCTATAAACTCAGCGTTCAAGCTGGAAGACGTCCGAGCGGATCGTACGCCGGTGCGACACGATGGCCAAAATGTCTCCTATCAGCTGTCCAAGTTTGAAGACGATGGCGCCATTTCTGACGTCAACACGAACTCAGCGGTTGAAGGAACAAGTGAAGTAATGGCCAAGGATGACGTGTCGTCGACTGAAGACTCAGCTATAACGGAAAGAGATCTTGAAGAACGCTCAGAACGCGCCCTAAGTGACGCCCAACCCGTTGCTGACAGCCGAGCCAAGTTTGGAGTCATTAGACCAAGTTCTGCAGCCGGGGTGAACTCAGCGATGGGTACACCGGAAGCATGCATTATCCAGTCGGGGTCAGTGGACTCGGCGTCAGCAGATCTAAACACTGAGAGTGCCTCGGACGTGGCCACAACATGTTGTCATGATGTCAGCTATACCGAGGACGCGTTTGCATGCACGGAAGTTAGTTCTGCCGTCACAACGAACTCAGCGGTTGATCACTACGACGCGACCAGCGACTATGATAGTCGGGAGGTATTACTGCCTGAAGGAATAAAGCCGAACGACGACCCAGCTACGGCGAACTCAGCGTTGGAGACTATGGAGACTACGACCGGTCCGGAAGTGGTTAGACAGCGTAACGATGATACCATCTACCTCGGAGCCAAGTTTGAAAACGCAGGAGTCAGATCGACCATCGCAGTGAACTCAGCGAATACGGGCCCTGACGCAGCCGACAACTATGAATTACCAGAGGTATCACTGTTGGAAGGTACTATAGCTGAGGTCGGAATGACGAACTCAGCGGCGACGGTGTTCGACCCCGGCGGAATTGACTACGGTTTAGGACAAGCTGAAGATGACGAGTGCAACTCGATGAGAGACCCAACGGAAACTCTAAGACAACACTACTTGGCTATCGCCGCGACCGAAGACGAGCAAGAGGATGATGTTGACGATGGTACGACCAACGCCTTTGAGCGTAGTGGAACAGATCTGGAATTGACGGACTACGCTCACGAGCTGGCCTTCCTTCCCGACCTCACTGACGTTGAACCTACCGAACTCGATTATGGCGCTGCAAACGTCAAGTCGAGTAGTCATACGCTAGCACAGTCGGCTAAATTGGTGACAGAGCTGCAAAAGCACGAAGGGATAATGATTTCAAGTGGTAATGCCCTCCTCCGGCGTACGGAGCATTGTGCGACATCGACGTTCAAGGGCACTCACCCATTAAGCAGAGAGCTCGGCGGATACCTCTCCGCCACTTGAGCAAGCTTTACGAGTTGTTGAAGGGGCTACTTCGAGCGGGGTTGATATCGTTCTCGAGCAGCCCTTGGGCTTCGCCAGTGGTGATAGTGCTCAAGAAAAATGGTGTGGATATTCGGCTATGCATTGACTATAAACTGATTAATGCGGTTACGACGCCGATGGAATACGCTATGCCACTGGTTGATGACCTGCTTACCGAATTGGAGAGTTACTTGTGGTTTTGCTCGCTCGATGCTGCGAGTGGATTCTGGGCAGTCTTGATGACACGCCGAGCTCGGCAGATCTCAGCGTTCGTCTGTGCACTTGGACACTTTGATAGGTTACGAATGCCGTTTGGATTGAAGAATGCGCCTATGATTTACCAGCGACTGATCGACAACGCTCTATGGGAATACGTTCAACCAAAGGGAGGATGGCAGCTGTTTGCCGAGCGAATGGCTGTTGCTGAAGCCGAGTCGGGAACTCGACGAGTTGAGCTCGGCGGAGTCAGCGATTCAAAGCAGAGTCAGCTGACGAAGTTTGAAGCTGACCACCAATCACAAGCGGACTGCGATCCGGTCCAAGACCTGGTCAACGGACCGGACGGCGACATGCTTTGCTAATGGAGAACAAGACCAGTCTTACTTGATTCCGGTGTTCAATCGGAGGTCATTTGTCGATGATATCTGTTTTGGAGGGCAGACGTTCGACGCCTGCTTGGAGACACTCGACCGATTACTAGCCCGGTACCGAGCATTGTGCGACATCGACGTGCAAGGTCACTCACTCCATTAAGCAGAGAGCTCCGGCGGATACCTCTCCGCCCTTTGAGCAAGCTTTACGAGTTGTTGAAGGGGCCACTTTCGAGCGGGGATGATATCCGTTCTACGAGCAGGCCCTTGGGGCTCGCCAGTGGTGATAGTGCTCA
>NW_003303669.1:247130-249519 GCF_000142945.1 Phytophthora infestans T30-4 | reverse complement strand
CAACCGGACCGGACGGGCTACATGCATGATAAATGGAGGACCAGGATCCCTCTTCTCTTGATTCCGGTGTTCAATCGGAGGTCATTTGTCGATGATATCTGTTTGGAGGGCAGACGTTCGACGCCTGCTTGGAGACACTCGACCGATTACTAGCCCGGTTCACAGAATGTCGAATTAGCATCAGCTTTACCAAGCGTATCTTTGCCCAACCCAAGGTTGATTTCCTATCGCACGAGATTACGCCGAGGGGCATACGCGCTGATGCGAAGAAGATAGCCGCGATCGCCGAGCTCGCCTTCCCGAAATCAAAGAAAGGGATGCAAGCTTTCCTCGGTGCCCTGAACTATTACGGCCGATTCATCCAGAACTTGGCTGTTTACGGTGCAGTACTCTATCAGCTCAAGGATACGGACTTTAGCCCTGGAGGTGACTTAGCGTCAGCAAAAGCGTCATTCGCCGAGCTCAAAAGACGGGTAGCAGAAGCTCCAATTCTGCGTCATTTCGACTCGACGAAAGAAGTACATATAATGTTGTACGCCAATGAGTGGGCGCTAAGCAGTACATTGATGCAACCGCACGACGACAAGCTGCACCCAGTTCGCTTCTGCGGACGCGTACTAAAGGAGAATGAACTAGGCTATCATCCCGCTGAGAAAGAAGTAGTCGCGCTGTTACAATTGCTGAAAGTGTGCTACACTCTCTTGGCGGGAAAGACGCTACACGTCTAGACCCGTATCTCCACGCTGGAGTGGGTGTTTAAGTAAAAGTCGCTGTACGGCCGCGCAGTCAGTTTCGCAGTTATGTTGTCGCCCTACGATTTGAAGGTGAAGCGAGTACGTGAACGAGATGTAGACTTCGCCCAGTTGCTCCAGGCGTCGATAACCCCGTTTATCGGACTCGACGATTCCTTGAAGCACCTTGCGCCTCCCTCCAAGATCTCGGCGACAGTTCGAATGGACCCAGCGCTGCTATACGCCCGAATACCAGCTGACTTTGCAGGATGTGTGCTGTCATTTGATGGCTCAGCGAAGACGGCTAAATACGGTGGGTATGGAAGTTGTTCGTGGATACTGTGGCGCCTTCCGAATTGGGACATTGAGATTGCTGCGAGTGCGTACCTGTCGTCCACCACAGTCAACATCGCCGAGTACACCGGCATGAACAATGGAGTCCTGGCGGCGATTGACCGAGGGATAACCGATCTGATTATCGTGGGCGACTCCCGGCTTGCAATCCAGCAATCCATGGGGGTGATAGCATGCAAGAAGGAAACATTGCAAGTGGAGCTAGCTCGACACAAGGATCTCACGAAGCAACTCAACTCGGTCCGATATCGACACATAGCGCGACACTATAACGCAGCGGCTGATTCTCTCGCTACAGAAGCACTTGAAGCTAAAGCTGGACGGGTAATTCTCGGGACGGATAGGAAAGCAGAACTGAGAATGATTAACCGAGTAGCCGAGGAACTGTACGCCACAGACAACCCAGCGGAAACCCCGATTGTCACGGCAGTCACTCGTAGCCGAGTACGCCGAGTTCACTTTGAGGACGAGCTGGATGAAGACTCGGCTAGAGCAAGAGGAGGAAGTCAGGATCACGTAGCCTTGTCAACAAATCCTGAAGAATCTGCGTTTGAAGGCAGTGGAGATGAATTCGAACAAGTCAGCAGGGCGTCGACTCGGCGGACTAACCAGACGACCCCGAATGTCGAAACAGGGTCGCAGATGGAGTCAGCCCAGACAGCTAGGAATGCCAACGACATTGATCCAGTGACAGTACAGACTGAGCGGAGACGACGAATCGCGAAGGCACAAGATGAAGAACTCAGGTGGGCCGATCTGAAAGCGTACCTGAGAGGCGAATTTGAGGACCTTACACACCGTCGAGCTCAGAATGCCGGCAAAGTCGCAGAAGTCTTTGTACTCAGCGCAGACGGCCTGTTTTACCGCCGAGATGAAGCTCGCCGACTGGGCGAACCCGGCGAACCGAACCTCTCATTAAGATTGTTGATTCCGTCAACTATGGTCGACGAAATACTTCATAACTGTCACAACTCGATCGAAGAAGGGCATCAAGGCATTGTCAGAACGTATCACCGAGTCAAAGCCGACTACTACTGGATTGGTCTGTACGCCGACGTGGTGAAACATGTTAGGGCCTGCGAGGACTGCAATACCAGTAAGAGCAAGCCACAGTTGACAGGTTACTCGCCGGGAAATGTGGTGTCAGACCATCCATTCCAAGTCGTGTCAAATGGATTTCGTGATTACTTTTCCTCGAACTCAGCGGGGCAATACTGCACAGCTGTTGTTCCAGGACCACTTCACGGGGTTCGTTATCACTAAGGCTATGAATCGCACCGGGTCACTCGAAGTGGCCAAGGTAT
>NW_003303669.1:243656-245866 GCF_000142945.1 Phytophthora infestans T30-4 | reverse complement strand
AACTACATATACTGAATAATTACGAAATGAAGTCCTGAACGTTACCTACGGTATCGCCCAGTCAAAAGAAGAAAACTAAAAAGTTGGCGATCCGGACTCCAAGTGAGTTGAACCCGACGGAGACAACTGGGAAGAGCTCAGCGGACTCGACGATTGGAGGCGTGGCGACGTGGCAGACGTCATCCCTTGGGAAACTGCGGAAGGTGATGCAACATTCGCAGCCGTGGCAAGAAGTATCATCGCCGAGCTAGCCAACGAAGCTGAGGCCGAACCAGATTCCTCAGGAACCGACTTGGCTGAAGTGGGTTGAGGCGGATCCGTTCCACTGGGGAGTGGGGTGCCGAACAGAGACAAACTCGGAGACGCGCCTCGGAGATTGGGAGAACCCAGCCCATCGTCCACCGAGTCGTCACCAGACGCACTCTCCTCATCTGAGCCGAGCTCACCAATTGAATACCCAGTGCAGATATGGATGCCTTGACGATTCAGCCGAGTTGGAGCACCCGGGGCATAGGCAGGAGGCGCTTGTTCGGCAAGATCGAAGTCTTCTTCAATCGCGTCGTCAACAACCTGAGGATCCATACCGCGCGGAGCGAAAACTAAGAAGTCCACGTTCCGAGCGCGGAAGCAGGTATTATACGGGTGTACCGCCGGGTCTGTTAGCCACCAAGCTCGCCAGGGCTCGGCTAGATCCACGTCGTGAGCACACTGGACCCAGTCTCTCCCGGAGGGAACTCACGAAAGGTTAACGGAAGGGTAATGGGGAACGGACGGGTCGAAATAAACCTCTGCGTCCACAAGAGGAGCGGGTTCATCGCCGAGCTTCTGAGTGACCGCCGAGTAAAGCTGGTCGTAGACAGCGACAACCAAAGATCACAGGGTATCACTGCGGCGTTTTCGCTCGCGCTTGTACACCAGCCACAGCTCGTACACCTCAGCAAGCTGAGCGGGTGTGGCAGCCGGGTTGACGTCAGGATGGAGACCCATCAACACACTTGACTCGACGATCCAATGACGACGCTCATAGAGATCCACGAAATAACGGGTCATTTGGCCATCTGTCTGGATAGACCTCCCCGCCGAGTCCAAGGGACTGTCGCCACGAAGCTTCACCCACATATCTCCGAGAACTTGCATCAAAGTGCGAGGTCGGGTCTGGGAAGCCAAACACCGCCGAGCTTCCTCTAGTACCGACGGAGAAAAGAAGAAAGGGAGCTCA
This sequence comes from Phytophthora infestans T30-4, assembly GCF_000142945.1. NCBI lineage: Eukaryota > Oomycota > Peronosporomycetes > Peronosporales > Peronosporaceae > Phytophthora > Phytophthora infestans. The sequence goes on along the minus strand of NW_003303669.1, from coordinate 244,647 downwards.
GGGAGCATCCGCCGAAGACGCAGACAAGGATGGCTCGGATCGAAAACGGCCATGAACGCTCGAATGCCGTCAAGAGAACACGGCGTAGGTGGTACACGACTCTTGCCTCCTACGAGCTCCATCTGCACCCCTCCGCTCAGTGTATCCAATAACGCATTCCAACAACGAGCTGAGCCGAAATGCATAAATGGCACCTCGCGGAGTTGCGCCATGTGAAGACTCAAGCGACAATCCTTGGAAACCGCTTGCGAGGCTCGGGTCCGTAACGTCGCCAGCGGGAGTGTAAGAGCGCTGGGTAGTGTGACCAAAGCCGGACGTGATGCAGTCGAACTCAGCTGAGAAAGAATCGAAACTACCGGGAGCATACTTGGCGAAGGAGCAGCCGCAATGGGTTGAGCAGGAACCGGATCAGGAGTTGACGGAGGCCGCCGATGCTTGTGGTGTCGGTGCGTCTTGTGATGCTTCTTGTGTTTCTTGTGCTTCATGGACCGCTTCGACCGGTGACCGGTAGGACTCGACGAGGCACGACGCTTGCGACGCTGCTGCTTCCCCGAAGCTGACGCAGAGGTAGAACTCGTCCCGTCACCAGAATCCTTCATTGAATGCCGCGAGGAGTGGCGATTACTCGGCGGCAAGGACTCATCACTCATCTCATCGTCAGAGCCGAAGACGCTGTATATTTTTTATATATAAAACCCCCCTCGAGGTCCATCTTCGCCTTAATCACGATTTCGGAGAGAGTGGAGTCCTTCATCACAGAGACAAGATTCTGTTTTATTCGTTCTCCAAGAGCGAGAGCATGCTTTTCTCTATACACTCCCCCAGGACAAGCCAGACCAGAAGACTTATTTCGCTTCCGCTTCGAGTCCCTAGCTCAGGTCATTTAGTTCAGCACGGTGCACCAGAACGTGGCAGCCGAACGCGAGGTGTACAGATGAAACATTCCCGAGAATGGAGCGCAGACTCGGAAGGTTCAACTTCTTCTGCGCAT
>NW_003303669.1:240578-242194 GCF_000142945.1 Phytophthora infestans T30-4 | reverse complement strand
CGAGAGCTGAGTGGACAAGTCGACGTTGCTGAGAGCAAGCGAGTCCAGTCGCCGAGTCAGTGCGCGATTCTCCTTCTGAGCAGCTTGATTGTCAGCTCGGGGAACGCCAATGATCTGCGGATAATCAAGAGCGGCGTAGTTGCCTTTCAAGATGTCCAACAGTTCCCCCGCAGAAGCGGCGTGCAAAATCGCTCGCGCTGCACGGGATCGGAGGGCTCCACGGAACGAGTAAATCCGTAGGCCATGAGCCTCGCCAAGAAGGTCAGTTCTTCTCGGCGCTCATATCCTTGCTCGTTAACTCTGGCCATGAAGGAGTCAAGACTCAGTGGGACAGTCGAGCTTGACTGACTGGTGGCGCCCGAAGTGGTGTCGCCCGGCAAGCTCGATCGACCAGGAGGACGCACGCGAGAAGACCCCTCCGACTCCGCGTCAGGCTGATGGGAAGTTGTCAAGTCGACCAACCCAGCTGCAGGTCGGTCGCTGACCCCATGAGTGCCGACGGGTCGAGGAATCGACTCAGCTGGCGCACCCTCACCTCGACGAGGGGTTGAAGGGGAATGGTAGTGCCGCGAGTTGTGCTAGAGCAGCATGCGAGAGTGAGGAGCTGCCAAGTGAGTGACAGCGGAAGCAACAAACGTACCGAAGAAGGTGGTGGAGAGCCGCGAGACGTCATCAGCCGAGTATGGACCAACGGTGGCAGAACCAAATGAAGGATTAAGACACTCACCAGCTCGGCTCGTATCATAACCGGGGCAGTTGTGGTGTAGGGATTTCCAGATTCGACCATACGCCAACTTACTTTAGGTCAAGAATCGACTCGGTCTGATAACCCAGAGCTTAGGAGCAAAGGATCCGGTAAGTACTCGGCGATCTGTCCGGATATGCTATCCGGATAGCCGCTGAGCTCAACGGTCGCCGGAACTCAGCTGAAGGGTCGGTAGAGATCCGAAACGACTACATTTCATTAGATATTTGTATGAGAAGCATAGAATTAAATAGGGGGAGCCGAAAGGGCTCCCAGAAGATAACAGAGCAGAATTTGCCTAGTCCAAGACACGTGTACACTTTTCCGGTAAGTCCCTGTATAGGGCTGGATTATGCCTGCCGTCAATACTCGAGAGGCATAGCTTGTAGGGTATTGACTGGTAGCGCCAAGAGATTAGGTCGGTCCGGGTAGGACAAAGTTTCGCTACGCGCGAAAGAAAGTCCCGCATACTCAGCGGGCCGGTACGTCGGATAGCCCGGGTGCCGTAACACTTCTAGCTGAGCAGCCTCTGCGCTCGGTGACCTGTAAAAGCGCTCGCGCGCCGTTGTCCATCCTTTGGTGGAGGGCACAGGGTTGTGAACGAGCTCAGCCGAATAAAACTCGGCGGACCTCGGAAGTGATCTGACTTGGTTAGTCGGAACCGAGTGGAAGCGAGCCACTCGTCTGTCCCGGAAGAGCCGGACCGCGAGGGGACCACCCTCTGCGCAGGCCATACAACCGCCGACCTAGCTCGGCGATTCGTTGTGGTTTGTGTAAGGAATCCACATCTGACGGTATTTGTGTGTTCTACTACACCACACGATCCACCAAGGGGCCAGTTGGCTCCGCCGGAAGTTCCGCCTCTCCGAAA
>NW_003303669.1:202319-223182 GCF_000142945.1 Phytophthora infestans T30-4 | reverse complement strand
TTCCCCTCCACTGACTCCATATCAACGTCTCGTGCTCCACTCGTATCATGGAACACTTGCGTTTGTGGCCTGGGTATTTTCATACCGTGTTCGGCCAGGAAACAACTTAAAAGTGCCGTTGAAGGCTCATGATGAAGTGTCGGAGGACACAGTAGCTGTAGCCTTGCCTACCGTCGGGAATGGATTCATGAGACGATTAGCTTGAACCCGATCCGACAATATTTCTGCTGGCTTCTTGCTGGATCTGGCTCGATCCTGGCTGTCTGGTGTCAGAATGCGGGTATGGCGCCCTGGATTTCGTGTCTTCACGCTTGAGGACGCCTCTTGTCCCCGGATCATTGCCCGCGCTTCCAGCATTGACGCCCCGTAGGGACCTAAGGTCATGCGTCGCGGTTCGGAAGTCGTATCTGATCCATCCTCAGCCGCGGATTCGTAGTTGGAAGATCCAGCTTGGCTGATCCTCGGTGACGACACTGGATCCATGGTCTGTGGCTTTTCCCCAGCGATGGACTTGACTCTAACGAAGAGGACCTGCGCCGCAAATACTATGAGATCCAGATCTTGTTTGAAGATATGATCCACATCGAACGCACCAGCCACAATGCCCGAATCCGTAAGCAGACGTAATAAATCTTTAACTGCCACTAATTTGTTCGGCGTCTTCGTTGGTGATCACACCGGTTCCCTTGGATCTTCGATCTGTCGTGGATTCAGGATCCGTATGACAGGATCTTGATGCAGAAAATCGCGTAGTGCTTGGTGGCGATATACGAACTCGAGATCCTTGTCGGGCCAGCTTGACCTGGATCCAGCTTGGTCTTCTTCCGACTCTGCGCTTGCATTTTTCTGCGTAGTATTCCTCATATCGGTCTTCTTTATCGGTTTACGACTAGCAGGCTTGGGTTTAGGTACGATGTTGGCTTAACCGGTGAATCTGCAAATGCATACCGTTTCGCATTCACTTTCCCTTGTTTTGTTAGCGGATCTTGACTTGCGTCAAGATCCGCAGGGGTCCCCGAGGGGACCTGGGGAGGATAGAGAGGTTTCTCTTCTAGATCCGGATCCGGATCCACCTCTCTTCCGTCGACAGAGTTCCTCCCAAAACTCCATCGATCCGCGGATCTTATTTCATTCAGCAGCGTCTTCGTCGATCCGACCTCCGACGACGCCTCTTCCCCTGGCTCAATCTTTACTTGAGCATCTTCTTGGGACTCACGGTGAAATCCCGAGTCCTCAAAAGATCCGGGCACGCGCACCATTGTGGTGTAGCGGGATCAGCAAAATCTGCGAGATTGCTGGATCCAACTTACCAACTTCGCCCAGACACCGACTAACGGAGGGGGTCCCCCGATGATCCCTGTTCTGCTGAACTTTCCTCACCTTGTGTACCCATCGGTAGGGCGGGATCTTGCTCTCTCGGTAACTTCCGAAGAGTTCAAGTGGTGAAGCTTGAGTGTCTTGGCGGGACGTGGGGATGGGGTGGAGCAGTAGTGGTAAGATCTTTACTCTGCGTCCGTGGTTGGTTCCGAATCCTAAGCGAATTTTCGAGCTTATAGATCCAGGGCCTAGATCGGGGATCTGGCCGTAGGGTTGCCTTGTGGGTGTATTCCCTTGCCTTTGCGTTGCTTTTGCGTTGTACTTACCGCCTCCTGTGACGGGACCTTGAGAGTTGAGAGCCTCTTAGGTATACCCGGCCCAGTAGTAACTCCGGTTAACCTGTCGGATCTGCACGTGTAAAGAAAAGCTTACTAGGTTGTAGGATCTGGCCAATGGATTATCCAGTTATCACTACCAACACTAGATTCGCAATTCCCAACCTTCACTGAGCTTGCAGCGGGGCTGCCGTAGCTTTAGCGTCAGAGGAAGACGTTCGACTCAAAGAATCACTAATACTAAGTTCCTTATCCAAAGGACACTTACAGCCCAAGACCAGGGCTCAAAGTTTACACCTTAACTTTTATGCTTCAAAACCAGAAGTGTTTTATTTACTATTATTTTGCGGCCAAGCCGCCTAGGGGTAAATGTATATGTTTAACTATCTTGCATAGTTAAACCTAATCAAATGCATAACGTGTGGCTTTCGGCCAACGTACTGAGAGACCTTGTTAACTCTCCAACTTATGTACTGAGAGTTTGTTAACTCTCCGGGTACTTCGTACCCCTGTGTGTTCCACACTATGTATCCCCTTTACACTCTCCCCCACTAAGATGAGAACATTCCGTTCTCGAAACTTTACTCAGCGAGGTCACGTCTTGTTAAGACGGCGGAGGTTACTACACCTCACCCCAGCGTTGTACAGCTCCGTGAGCTCACAAACGCCTACGCATCGTTGATGCCCAACTTCTCGTCGTCGGCCCACGGCTTAATGTATCAAGCGCAGCGCGCATCTTGCTCTCAAGCGGTCTAAGACCTACGCTCGCGCTCCGCGCCTACTCCAAGAGTTGCAAACCACTTAGAGCAATGCTCTTGACGCATTCGAGTCGTCAACAACAGCTCAGCGGTTGAACACTCGCTTCACAAGCGATAGGTCGGTGGTTCGAACCCACCAGGGCACAGCCCTCTCGTTCCATGAACGATTGTTCACGCTTGGACAAGCTTAAGGGCAACACCCTTTTAGCTCAATGGTTGAGCGTTGGCTTTGAGAGCCACAGGTCGGTGGTTCGAACCCACCAGGGCATAGCCCTCTCGTTACATGAACGATTGTCCACGCTTGGACAAGCTTAAGAGCAACGCCCTTTCAGTTCAGTGGTCGAGCGCTGGCTTTGGAAGCCACAGGTCGGTGGTTCGAACCCACCAGGGCACAGCCCTCTCATACCATGAGTAGTCCGTTCTCGGACTGACGTACGGGTATCGCCCTTATAGCTCAATGGTAGAGCTCCGGCCTGTCAAGCCAAAGGCCAGTGGTTCGATCCCCGTCCGGGACACCACTTTCGCTGTTACAGCGCATCCACATTTGGATCATGCTCATCGAGCAAGTTGTTTCAAAACAACTATGCTCTATCGAGACGCTTGTGCCTGAACCTTGTTCAGCGCAACACGAAGCACCTGCTTCCTTCGGGACCATGTCCCTAACACTACGAGGTCTCTCCACCTCCTGTTCCCGCTGCGAGCACCTCTCATACGTACGAGCTGGCTGCTGCAGCCACTGGTCAGAGCCTGAGCTCAACTACTGACCTGATCGCTCCTCACGCTAGTGGGAGGCGCCCAGCGCCTGGCGACGCTGTCGCACGCCATGGTGGCGCTTCGGCACATGATGTGCCCGGTCGTAGGCGTCAACGACGTCAGGGCAATCTTGCCGGAGGATAACCTCAAACTCTTATGAGCTCTGTGAGTGAGTGTAACCCCTCCACTTCACCAAGTACTGGGTACGACCCTGGCGTCTACGCCACGCCACAAGGCATTCCACGTGAAAGTGGAGCTCACCATGCTCATCGAGCAGAGCAGGAGGAGGCCTTGCCTCAGCTGGGCTCTCGCGGGGAGAGTCAGCACTTGCCGGAACGGCGTCTGCGTCCATACGACGCCGGCGTCCACGACGCGAACGTTCACGTTCACCGCCCATCGGTCGATCTCGAAAAGATGATCCACCTTGTGGATAGGTTAGAGCCACCACTGTTGACTCACAACCAGGTCTCGGACCTTGAGCGTCCAGTCGCTCGGCTGAACGTTCAGCTTGCCTTGCTCCTGCATCTCGAGCACTTCGCTCCGCGACCTGTGGCTCTGCCACATGCTGTTGATCAGCCATCTGTGGATCCACCACTTGCTGTCGTTCAGCCTCCCGTGGCTCTACCACTTGCTGCCCTGCAGCTGTCCGTGGTCCAGCCACCGTTGGTGCCAACGCCTCCGCGCTCACCTGAGCAGGGTCTTGATATGGCTTAAGCAAGCCAAACATAGAAAGACCGGATGCGTGCGCATCTTCTTGGAAGGTTGAGCGTATACGCTAGGCCCTTCCTGGCACGACCTTAAACGGTCCTATGAACCGAGGTCTTAACTTCGTTTTGAAGACTGCGGACACTGCATGACGTAGGTAGGTTTTTAGCGTTTAATAAAACTTGGTCTCCGACCTCAAACCTCTCAACATTGCTTCTGCCCTTGGCATCTGCATGTTCCTTTTGCGTGTCTTGGCTTTCAGCCATAGCGTCGCGTACTTGACGCATTACGCTCAGTCTCAAAGAGACAAAGTCATCGACTTGCTTGTGAACCGCAACAGGGCTGACATCAGCTAGCCGCTCGGCTATCCCTCCTTTATCAAGCCCTGAGCCACTGCGTGGCGGCGTCAGTGGGACGCGAGGGTTAACCAAGCCGTTCACATAGAACGGAGTGTAGCCTGTCGAGGCGTGCACTGCATTATTTAATGCGAACTCAACGAGTGGGAGCATCTGGCTCCAGCGTTTTGGCGCCTCTGCGCATACGCTTCGGAGGGTATCCTCCACAACGCGATTCACGCGTTCGGTTTGACCATCGGTCTGCGGATGGTCCGCTGTGGACATGTCCAAACGAGTGCCGAGCACTCTGAAGAGGGACGTCCAGAACTTCGCGGTGAAGCGCGGGTCTCGATCCGAGACAATTGCCTCAGGAAAGCCATGTTGGCGAAAGACTCGGTCTAAAAACAGCAAAGCTGTACCTTCACCATCAATGGTGTCCGGCACTGCCGCTAAATGAGCCATCTTGCTCAATCGGTCTACAAAGACCACTATACCCGTGTTTCCCGCCTTATCCTTGGGAAGGCCAAACACAAAGTCCATACGCATGGACTGCCAGCATTCCTTGGGGACAGGCAAACTCGCCAATGGCGCTGCCGTGCTCGGCGCGGACTTTGTCCGTTGACACATCTCACACGTGCGTACATAGGTGCCGACCCACTTATACATATTGGGCCACCAGTACATCGAGCTCACCGAGCCATAGGTCTTCTCTCGATCTAAGTGCCCGCCCACGGGCGTATCATGAACCTCGTAGAGGATTCGATACTTTAGATCCTCATCATGAGGAACGACTACACGAGGGTTATCCTCAGAGTCGGTGCTGTAGTACAGCAGGCCGCCATCGAGTGAGTATCGATGCAGCCTCGCGCGTAAGCGCCCAGACAATTCCTTGTCAGAGTCTTTAAACTCTTCGCTCCCAAGAGCCCGTAGCAGCGCTACGCACATGTCGTCTTGTGCATACGCTCCGCGTATCAAGTCAGGCACTGACGACGTCACTGTCGTGACATGAGCTAACTCGTAGTCCGGCCTGCGCGAGAGCGCATCGGCCACTACATTAAGCCGCCCCGGCTTGTACTTCACCTCGAAGTTATACTCGGCAAAGAAGAAAAGCCATCTTGCCATTCTCTGAGAGAGATTAGGCGACTGTGTCGCAGTGCGTAACGACGCATGATCAGTAAAGATCACAAAAGGCTTAGAGCCTAGCAGGTGTACCCTGAATTTGACTAGAGCATACTTCATTGCAAGTAGCTCTTTGACATGAACTGGATAGTTCTTCTCTGCAGCTTTGAGCTGGCGAGACTCAAACGCGATCACGCCCTTCGGCGTCTGCTTGTAGTAAAGCACAGCCGATTGCAAAATCGGAGGCGTCACAGACGACGCTAAACGGCCTATCCGGGTCCGGTAGCGCAAGGATCGGAGCCTGGAGGAGGCTCTCCTTCACAGCCTCAAAGGCTCCGTCGTGCTCAACGTTCCAGCACCATGGTGTGTCCTTCTTAAGGAGATCTGATAATGGCCGAGCCATCTCCGCGTAGTTCGCGCTGTACTTGTGCAAGTAATTGGCTAAGCCTAGCCACTTGCGTAAGTCTTTTTAGTTCTTGGGAACCGGCCAGTCCACGATGGCCTTGACATTGGCAGGATCTGCCCTTAAGCCACGCTTCCCAATGAAGCACCCGAGGAAAGGTATATCCTCCGCGCCAAAGACGCACTTGTCCAAGTGGGCATACAACTTATTAGTGCGCATGCACTCGAGCACCGCTCGCAAGTGGTCAATGTGGTTATCCACGTCTGACTTTCCGTGCTCGGCACGACTATGGACGAATATATCGTCAAAGTACGTCTGAGCGTACGCCCGGTGGGGCCTAAACAGCTGCGTCACAAGACGATTGAACGTTGCTGGTGCGTTCGACAGCCCCTGGGGCATGACCAGCCACTCCCAGAGCATACCGCTCGGAGTACTCACCGCTGTCAGCGGAATGTCGCTCGCTCTCGTGAGCAATTGGTAGTAACCATCGACCAAGTCGAGCGCACTGTACAACGTACAGCCTACCATGTTGTTCTGCAGAACATCCTTGCGAGGAATCGGCGTTTGCGCCGGGATAGTGGCCGCATTTAGCTTGTTAAAAGCATGAACAATGCGCCACTTGCCGTTCGGCTTTCTGACACAGAACGTGGGTGTCGAGTGCGGAGACTTACTCTCGCGCACCATCCCTGCCTCGTGCTTCGCACGGAAGAATGCGTTAATGACGTCGCACTGCTCTCTCGGCAAAGGCCATTGCCTTGTTACGCAGTATTTGGTTCCAGGAGCCAGGTCAATCTCATGACACACGCCTCGATCCGGAGGCAGGCCCGTTGGTGGGTCTTTCGAGACAACGTCTCCATACTCCTTCACCACCGGGTACAAGGGGTCCGAAGGATCTTTGAGGATCGCCGATCCACTTCTTGCGCTCAGCGCTGGTTTGGTGTCCTCTAGGACCGCGTCGTCCACGACGGATGAGGAGTTCAACTCCTCCTCAGGTCCCAGCAGGACCACCTCGGCTAGCTCGCCTGCCTTTAAGGCTTCGCCAAACTCGGCAATGGACATCTCGTCCAGCTCTAGCAGAGCATCCGCAGCGGGCAGAGTGTCGAGGCTGATGTCTCCTTCTACCTCCCCCGTCACTCCGTTCACGAGTGTGTACAGCTGCTCACAGCAATCACGTGGATCCTCACCGCTCGTCACGTTGGACACATCGTCCGACGTCGAAGACGTCACAGACGCCCTGCGTCTTCTTCTCCTCTCTCTCCGCGACCAAGCCCGGCCGGATGAGGGCGGTGTGGTGACATCTCCGTCACCACCACCGGGTGCAGCAGCACCATCACTCCTCGAAGAGGATACAGTGTACTCGGCTGAAAGCCAAGAGGTCCTCGACCTTTACACAGTGAACTAGGTGTCACTTCACCTGCATCTTCTGGGCCACGCCCATGATGCCTCGACTCGCAGTCGACCGCGACCCTCGGGTCACGCAGCGGTAGGTCATCGACCAGATTCGTACCACTCAGTGGATTACGCGCCACTCCGCGCTCGTCCTCACCAGGACCCAGCAGTTGGTCATCGACCTGACCTGCACCGCTCAGCGGATAACGTGCCGCACCACGTACGCCCTCAGGGCAAGCAGCAACCTCGTTGCTAACAATTTCGGACATACCAATGTCCAGCACTACAGCGCCTCGGCCTCGTGCTCGCGCCAAAAGCGCTTCTGCTTCCTAGCAGAGGTGGGTTCATGACTCACCAAAGCTCCACTAGGAGCAGGGTGCGACGCACCCAGCGTTTTCGACTTCCAGTCGATCCATGGCTCCTGGCGTTCCAGCCATGCCATGCCAAGGATGAGGTCATACCTCGCATCCAGGTCTAAGACCAAACAGCGTTCCACGCTATCGAAGTTCTCAAACTTCACGCCAAGGTCGACAGAGACCTTCGACACAGTTACCAGTGTCCCCGTCGCGAGACGGACAGAGATCGTATCTCTCGTTGGCACTTCCAGTGCCTCAGCATACAGCTGACTCCCTTCCAGGGTGGAGCGACGGGCGTAGTTGCCCGAGGCTCCCGAGTCAATCAAGACTCTCCATGGCTTTGCAAAGCCCTTCACGTTCGCTTGAACGACCAGCAAGCCCGGCTTGCACACATTCTTCTCGTAAGAGAGCTCAGCTCTCTTCGGGGCTGAGCATCGTTGCCCTCTACCTCTTCGAGGCACAACAGAACTCAGTTCTTCCCCAGTAGGCCGCCCCGCGCCTACTGGGAATTGCCGTTTCCCGGCGATGACCCGGAGGGTTGGCTCGCCGGAGCCTCGCGCTTCTTGCGCAGAGGGCAATAGGCCCTCGAGTGCTTAGTGCTATTGCACACAAAGCATCGGCGGATGCCGGCGCGCTGCTCCGCAGCAAGGAGCTCCGCTTCTTCATCTTCAGCATAGCTGAGGTTCATCGGCTCTGGACCGCTCGAAGAGCTTGCGCTACCAGCGCTCCAACCAGGTCGCGCCGACCTGAAGTTGTGCTCGGCATTCAATGCCACATCCACCGCCTCTTCAAAAGAGTTAGGGTGTACACGGAACACTTCCGTTCGAGCTGCGCTCACACGAAGTCCCTCCATGAACACGGTCACGCTGACCAGTTCCGGAAGAGGGCCCCCCGCCATTCCGGCGATAAGAGTTCTCAACTCTTGGACATAGTCCAATAAATCCTTCTTACCCTGGCGGGTAGCAAGGAACTTTGACCGGATACGGTACGCCTGATTAGGCGGCGCGAACACGCGCAAAAGCTGTTGCTTCCGCTGATCCCAAGTGGGAAATGCAGCGTCAACAGACGTGCCGCACGTTAGTGCCCATTCGCGAGCGCGACCTCCAAGCCTGGAGATAGCCAGCGCCACGCGCTGATGCTCAGACTGGAGCAGGGCCGATCCCATGGCCATCTCGACCTCACGGGTCCAGAGAAGGAGATTCTCTCCATCCTTCCCCTCGAAGGTTTTTACGCTCACCATGAGCGGTTTCAGTCTCATAGACTCTTCACGCGTCATCGACGCCGCCGCCGTTGCGGCGCACATCTTCTCTTGGACATGCTCCAAGAGCTCGTTCTCGTAGCGGGAGAACGATTCCAGCCTGGCAGTGACCGCCTCTGAACCTTGCGATGCAAGATGAGCCACGCCCTCCGGGCCAAGCAAGGACGTAAGCTTAGTAAGCGCGTCCTGCTGCGCCGGGGGCAAATTCGCGAACACGGGGTGTTCCATCCTCGCAGAGGATATAATCAACCGACTCAGGAGCGGGATTGACTACAAGTGCTACCAAGTGCAGCGGGGCTGCCGTAGCTTTAGCGTCAGAGGAAGACGTTCGACTCAAAGAATCACTAATACTAAGTTCCTTATCCAAAGGACACTTACAGCCCAAGACCAGGGCTCAAAGTTAACACCTTAACTTTTATGCTTCAAAACCAGAAGTGTTTTATTTACTATTATTTTGCGGCCAAGCCGCCTAGGGGTAAATGTATATGTTTAACTATCTTGCATAGTTAAACCTAATCAAATGCATAACGTGTGGCTTTCGGCCAACGTACTGAGAGACCTTGTTAACTCTCCAACTTATGTACTGAGAGTTTGTTAACTCTCCGGGTACTTCGTACCCCTGTGTGTTCCACACTATGTAACCCCGTTACAGAGCTCGTACGGCCAATGTAGTTCCGATTCTTGAGGGTAGGAAGGCACTTGCGTGATACTGTGCAAATTGAGTTCTGTATTGATAATTAAGCCTATACCTGCCTGGATTTCTACCTTCTATGTCTTTTATCTGCTAAATCCCCCACCAGGCTCGGCTGCATGCCCTTTTTCTCCTTGGTCCATCACCCCAGCTGTATCAGCATCAGATCCACCGAATCCATGGCGTAATCATTGTGGTCGCCACATTATGGGTACACTATTCTGGATCCAGGTCACCCTGATCCACCTCACTACAAGTGTACGCTCATCATGTATCTGAGCTCTCCAATCTTCCAACATTATCTTACGACTGTCTGTGATCTCCTTCGCTCCACGAAAGTTCGAGATCCGTTGCATCCACCATCATCATATCCTGGATGCAGGTCACTCGATGTGAGATCCTCAAACCCTTTGGACCTGGACTTGGAAAAGTAGGACCTGAGACATGTCGCGGTGGATCTTGCCTTCTCGTTGGTCGTTGATACCAGATCCACCTTCAGATGACGTCTCCCGTTTTTCGTTCGTAGGGTCCTCACTCGATCCACCCGTACATGGTATATCCCATATCCCTCGGTATAATAGGGTGAAAGTGGATCCGAGTTTCCTTTGAGTCGATCTCCGCTGTACCGCCACCAACCATGTTCCTCTTTCGTTCTTCATACTCTGAGCCACCCAGATCCACCGTCGACCCATATAGGATACCACTTTACCTCGACCCAATTTACTTCGAGCAGCATAGATCCATGCCAGGGCAATCCAGGTCCATCCTAACCACCGGGTGTTGTCACTAATCTGTGATAATGACTCCTTGTCAGATCCCGTCTCTCATTTCTGAGAACGCACTTCACCACATAAGCATAGGGATGCAAATATCAGTGAGCTTTACGAGCACAAGTCACTTTGGGTGTGACTGAGAGCCGCTACAGTCTTGTGGCTGCTCAGTGTGAGAATTCACCTTTACGTGTTTTAATTCTCTCACTTCTGATTAGAAAATCAGTTGTGGTTGGAAAATCAGGTGATTCCCAGTTAAGTGGGGAGGATGTAACGGGTACAATCTAGTGTACCCCAGGTTACATAAAGAGTGACCCGTTACTCTTGTGGACACCTGGTACACGGTACCAGGTGCTCTAGGAGCCAGTCAGGGCATGACTACTTAGCTCCACTATACTTTGTATAGGATCCAAGCTAACCTAACTTATAAATACATCTGTCTTACATCTACTCCTCTAAGTAGCAAGCCGTTCCCACTGAGGCCGGGAACACGTGGCCTAACGTTCACTCAGGTAGTAAATACTCTTAAGCACTGCCTCCGTGCAAGGTGCTGTGTGACCCCGTCATAGTCCAACTGGACGAGAATGGACACTCAATTTTGTCACTAGTATTGTGAGTTCTAGTCAAAAGTTCCGAATCGGCCGATTGAACCGCTCCGGAGTTTCGATCTGAGTTTTGCCCTACCTATCTTATAGTGTACTCCAAAGAACGGTGTGTATCTGAGCAGATCCCTAGAGATAAACCTGCAAGCAACCACAACACGAGTGCAATGAAGGCGAACTCAAGATCAAGCAGGGGGGGGGCGTCGAGGTGGCGAGCTCAAGCCCGAGGACTGGAGACATGGAGGCGACTAGTGTTAGCGAGCGAGAGGCAACAACACCAACCAGATCGACAACTCTGAGATCACAGCGAAGCTCAACGCCTCATACACGCGTCTCTCCATAGCCTGAGCGGGTACGAACTCCAGTTCGGCGGTCGCCAAGCGCAGCACACGCAGAAGAACGTCGGCAGCTAACGCTGGTGGTCCAACCAATTATCAAGGCTACTATTGGCCAGCGAGATGCATCTGGCGTCACTCTAGATAAGATTACCGTGTGTGGAGCCACGTTTAACGACATTATCACTTCTCTATTCGAACAGCTTCGTGGTCACATCAAAGGACGGGCAGTTAAGACGGATGGCGAGTGGTCACTGCAGACTACTTTCCAGTAAGAATGGCACAAACTCATGCAATTCAGATTCAAAAGGCACATGATCGAAAGCACCAAGACAGAAGACGCATGGGCTCAGTGGGCGAGAAGTACACGTCACCATACTGTACAGCTTCTTGTGTACTAACAAAGGCTCAAGACCTCCAAGAATTCAAAGAGGCATGCATTCAACCTCCGAAAACCGAACGATCTGGTGCAGCTGCGGAGAGCACTTTGCACGATGTGGTTATCCAACTGCAGCAACACTGGGGGAGCACATTTCAAGGATCAGCGATTGTGTGGCGCATGTGGGCGAACTCTATCACGCGTAACTTAAATCGCTCGACATGGACTGGTGCAATTTCGGATCCACCTCCGGAGCACGTAGCGAATTTACTGAACGCAGCGGACTCGCGTCTTGAGCAACACATCGCAAACCTCAATCGATCATCTCGACTCGCACTGGACTGTGTTGCTGCAGCTATTGCAGATAATGAGCAAATCCGTCGTGATGCTGACGCATTAGTAAGACGGGTTGATGCACAAAAGAATTGACTAGCTGACAGAAAGGCAATCATCGAGGCATTCATTGACGAATTACAGCCTCCTCCACCTAGTGATGTCGTCGAACCTGTTCCACTGATTGAAAACATTGCTGACATCGATCATGAAGAGTAGATAGTAAATTGTAGGATACTCAGTAGCCTAACTACTGGTGCGTTATAAATCCTAACTCATCTTCACGGCAGTCGGCTTGTTCTTCACCGTCCCAGATGTCTGGTACCTGTTGTTTCTCCTTAGAGAGTGGCCCGACTGGATTAAAAATGTATTGTTTTATCCTACCACAGTGACCAAACACGCCTGTCATGTCGAACGATTCAAAGCGCTGGAACGTCTTCACAGCGAACGGAGTCAGGTCCCGGCCACTAGATTCGTCATAGTGCCGCATGAAGGCTTTCTTCACGTACCCAAACAGAAATTCAATGGGATTAAAAAAATGGGCAATACGCCGGCAAAAAAATAGGGACCACGCCGACACTCGCAGGTAGTGTATAACCTCTGGATGGCGATGGATTGATGCTCCATCGAGAATCCACACCGAGTTAGATCCCGGATATTGATTTACGCGCCCACATGCTGAGTACACGAATTCTTTGCAACAGCTCACGAAGCTCAACCTCTCAAACGTTCCTTGTGTGTCGTAGTAGTCGAGTAAACCGTTAGCCCTAATAAACGCTAACACTGAAAGCCTTGACTTCCTCTGAAAGTCTCCACGTACGGCAACCTTTTCTTCCCTCATAGAGTTTCCTCTTTTTCGTATCATTCCGCGGTTATTAAAGGATACTTCGTCTAGGAAGACAAGGTTTTGATGACTCCAATTAACAGTTCTGAGCTCCTCAACGAATCTGAATACGTCGCTTTCTTTAATATGCATTGCACGTCTTGATAGAGGTCACGGGTTTTAGGCAACGTTGGGCTTGTACGGAGCGAAGGGAAGAGTCATCACTCGGGGAGTAGATCTCAGCGAAGACACTTGAGGGGAAGAAGGAAGATTCCGAAGTGATTGATTTATCGGAGCTTACACTGTCCTCACTACCTAGGTCATCCAATCAATTGGTGCATCCAATCACCAACACTCGTCCAATCATCCTACGCACCTAATCATCGGTAGCGTAATCAACGTACCGTAATCATCGCGGGGAAGTGTTGTACCGGTTTGGTTACTGGTTTATGGGTACTTACCGCCATAAACTGGTACCCCTCAATACCCCCCCTCAATGCGAACACGCGTTGACTCCGAGCGCCGTCGTAAGGTCCTTGTGACGTGGCCCCGGAAGCGTCTTCGTCCTGATGTCCGCCAGCATCACAGAGGTCTCGCAGTACTCCAGTTTGACTTCACCGCGATTGACCTCATCACGAATGTGATGGTACTTGATGTCGATGTGCTTGGCCCGACCATGGTTCACTGGGTTCTTGGTCATCCTAATGCATGAGTGGTTGTCTTCAACTTGAGCTCTGGTCCCGATTCCCCTGCTGCCGTCAAAATCTCGCAACAGGAGTGCTGTCACCACGTCCAGCTGGTCCAGGGGCCAGCCGAGGTACACGACCAAAGCAATGATCATGCGCAGCGTCACATACTTCGCTACGGGCGAAAACGTTTCCGTGTAGTCAATGCCATACTTCTGCTTGAAGCATTTCGCCACAAGGCGCGCCTTGTACTTCTCGACTGAATCATCCGCTTTGCGTTTGATCTTGAACACCCACTTCGCACCGATGGCCCGTTGACCGTTCGGTAACTTGGCAGCTCAGAACACACCGCGAAGTCGCATCGACTTAAGTTCGGCACGGATGGCCTAGCGCCAATGCCCTTGATCAGGCCCGTTCACCGCTTCTTGGAACGTTGCCGGCTCAGCTAAATCACCAGCTTCCACTGCGTTGGCACATGCTCGCCAAAATACAGGCGGAGCTGCGTCATCGTCGTCTTGATCCTCGACGTCTTTTTCTTCTTCATCGACCACATCACAGTCATTTCGCACACCTGATCGGCGCTTTGTTTGACGCTCAAACGAGGTTTCTCGAGCACTAGCTTCCTCCAAACCGGCAGCCTGCTGTGCAGCGCGCGATCTCGTAGTCATGCCGTGAACGTTACTTGTGCGGGACTTGCGTTTTCCCGCCTGCTTGAATTCCGTTGGGCCCGCAGTTTCGGTATCGTTGATACTGAGAGAGTCGAGGTCGAGATCAGAATCTGCGTCGTCGTCGCTTGGACTAGCCGTCGAAAACCCAAAGTTTGATTCGTCGAAATTGACATCGCGACTGATCACCACCTACCCCGCCTCGATGTCATACGCTCGATACGCCTTTGACACTTCTTCATAACCCATTAGCAACCCTCTTCGAGCCTTGGGGTCCCACTTGAGTCTCTTTTCCCTGGGAGTTAGGACGTAGGTCCGACAACCAAACACACGCATGTGCTTCACACTTGGCTTGGACTTGTACACGATCTCATATGGAGTCTTGCTTTCGATCTTGGGTGACGGTAGACGGTTCTTAGCGTAGATAGCGGCCATAGCCGCTTCGCCCCAGAAACACTTCTCCAACTTGGCATGGTGCAACATGCTGCGACCAATCGTGACGGTAGTCCTGATAGCTCGTTCTGCAGTGCCGTTCGTCTGGTGCGCGTACGGAACCGTGGTCTGCTGTTCGATGCCTCGATCTTCGTAGAACACCTTGAGTGAGTTTGTTGCGAACTCACGAGCTCCGTCATGGCGTACGAACTTGACCTCCTTGCCGATTTGCGTCTGTACCTTCGTGATATAGCTCTTGAGGCATTCTTCAGCGTCCGACTTGGCTCGTAAGCAGAAACCCCTCATGCATCCACTGGCTTCGTCAACGATGAGCAGCAAGTACTTGCTCCCACCCAACGATTCTTCTTCCATGGGACCGCAGATGTCGAAATGAAGCAACTCGAACGTGTCGTAACTACGTTTGTCGCGGTTACTGGGGAGCGGCTTCTGGGCCATTTTCCCTTGCTGACACCCGCGACAGACACTTTGCTCACTTGACTTCAAAGGTGCCTTGGCATCCTTGATCATGCCGTTGTTGACCATCTTGCGTAGCACGTCGATAGGAGCATGGCCCACGCGCGCGTGCAAGTCAACGTTCGATTTCGAAGTCACTGCGTTTATCGAGCATAGTGGTGTGCGCAGCCAGTAAAGACCGTCTACGAGATCTGCTGTAGCCACCACTTCCTTCGAATCCTTGCGCGCAACGTGCATGGTTTCACCGTCGAACACCACTTGAAATTTGCCGTTTTTGTTGATCTGCGGCACCGATAGCAAGTTCTTCTTCATCTTCGGCACGTAGAGCGCGTTGTTGATTTCGATCTCGCGCTCATCGCCGTTGGGCAGAACCACGCGCTCGATGATGGTCCCCACACCCTTGATTGCAACGTTAGTGCCATCAGCGACCTTCAGATCGCCTTTCTTTCGTTCGTTCAGTATGACAAACTTAATCTTGTCGTTGCAGATATGGTGTGTCGCACCGCTGTCGACTACCCACAGCCAGGACATACTCTTGCCCGTCAAAACTCCACATTCCAACGAAGCCGCAAATGCCACGCGATCATAGCCGTGGTCGTAGTCGTCGTTTCGCAACTGGACATTGTTGCCCCGCGTCCACGACTGTTGCCGCCGCGTCGGCCTCCTCGATTGTCATCCTTCTGCTTGGTCCAGCACTTCTCAATTACGTGCGCCACTTTTCCGCAGTAAGTACACTGGCGAGACTCCCGCTCGGTACTGAACGCCTTCGCCGCGTCTTCAGTCTTCACCGCAGAGGTCTTCTCGCCTTGTCGCTTGATATGCTCGTTCGTGAGCACCTTCACAACGTCTTGCGTCTTCAGCTCGGCCGTACTCATCTCCAGGTGTAGCACGACGTTCTCGTAGCTCTTGGGGAGACTGCGCAACAAGCAGATCGCAACGTCCTCGTCCTCCATCTTGGCGCCGATGCTACTAAGCTTGGCGCTGATGTTAAGAACTTCATTGCAGTGATGCAACACATTCGCGCCTTCAGACATCTCCACGCTGAAGAGCTGTCGCTTCAGGTAAATACGACCAGCCTTCTGCGATCCACCGTACAGCGTCTTCAAGCGCGCCCACGTGGTCCACGCTTCCTCGCAGTTGTCGACCACGTGGTGGTAGTCCGCATCCATGTGGAGCAGCATCAATCTGAACGCGATGTTGCTCAACTTGACATACTCGTCCTTCGCACGAGGGTCCGTGAAGCTTGGAGTCGTCTCTCGGTTCACGACATGCCATACTGACTTGGTCAGGAACACACCACGCATGTAGCGGCCCCACGTCGCGTAGTTGTCAGCGTTGAACTTGTCGATGGAGACCTTAGTTGAAACGTCTTGCGCAGAGGACTTGTTACTTGAGCTCATAACCTGATAGAGGTCACGGGTTTTAGGCAACGTTGAGCTTGTACGGAGCGAAGGGAAGAGTCACCACTCGGGGAGTAGATCGCAGCGAAGACACTTGAGGGGAAGAAGGAAGATTCCGAAGTGATTGATTTATCGGAGCTTACCCTGTCCTCCCTACCTAGGTCATCTAATCAATTGGTGCATCCAATCACCAACACTCGTCCAATCATCCTACTCGTCTAATAATCGATAGCGTAATCAACGTACCGTAATCATCGCGGGATCGTGTTGCACCGGTTTGGTTACCGGTTTATGGGTACTTACCGCCATAAACCGGTACCCCTCAATACGTCTTTCAAGGACCTTCCAAGTGGGGTGAAGTGCTTTCTCAAAACAAAATAAGAGAATGGACCTAACAAGGGGTCACTATCCCGAATCACGGACAGTTTCAAGTGATTAGAGAGGATTTGAATCGCCAGGCAGGGATTCACGTTGCCTGAGGTGGATTGGCCATGATGAGCGGCATCCCGTATGAGCCGACAATGGATCTGGTATGGGTGACGTATGGGAAGACAGGATCCACCAAGGAAAGACTCGGATTCACCCTCACCTGAGTTCACTTAGGGGTATATGGGATATACTATGTACGGGTGGATCGAGTGGGGATCCTATGGAGGAAAGACGGTAGATGTCATCTGAAGGTGGATCTGGTATAAACGCCAAACGAGAAGGCAAGATCCACCGCTATATGTCTCCGATCCCACTGGACCAAGTCCAGATCCAAAGGGTTTGAAGATCTCACATCGAGTGACCTGCATCCAGGATATGATGATGGTGGATGCAACGGATCTCGAACTTTCGTGGACCGAAGGAGATCACAGACAGTCGTAAGATAATGTTGGAAGATTGGAGAGCTCAGATACATGATGAGCGTACACTTGTAGTGAGGTGGATCAGGGTGACCTGGATCCAGAATAGTGTACCCATAATGTGGCGACCACAATGATTACGCCATGGATTCGGTGGATCTGATGCTGATACAGCTGGGGTGATGGACCAAGGAGAAAAAGGGCATGCAGCCGAGCCTGGTGGAGGATTTAGCAGATAAAAGACATAGAAGGTAGAAATACAGGCAGGTATAGGTGTGGTGTAGTGATTTCTCCGTAGTTGCGGATTATCACCTGTCGACAAAGACGTGACACCGCCCAAGATGTTCAAGCGACGAACCCTCGGTCAGGTGATGTACGGAGACGCCAAGGTGCCAGGGACTCGACGGCGTCACCTCCGAACGTTCAACGAGTATTGGATACGGCCATATGTCACTGAATCCAGGCTGTCCTTATTATTAATAATGGACTGGCCGGATTCGCATTCAGCGGACCATCTACGGTACGAACCCTCAGTGGCGGTTGGGATGAGTTCGCGGAATACTCAGCGACCCTTGGAAGGCACGTTCACCGTCTGGGACAAGGCGCGGACCGTTAAAGGATGCTCATGCGACGGTGCAGACGACGCTTGGCATGCAAGAAGATCCATAACGGATCATTGTTCACTTGATATTTGTATACTTGATTATGACTTCTTATTAGGAATAGACCCGAAAGGGTAAGCTTAAATACAGAACAGAATTTCCACTCAAGCACACAGAGCGACGTCCGGCTTCAAGGTAAGCGTCTGGTCAAGCTTGTTTGAGTGTGTTATGCCTGTCGGTGAACTCGAAGCTCTGTAGCGAGGGTTCATCCGGGAAGGCCAAGAGACTTGTGTATTGGCCGATTATTATCGGGAGGTTTTACGTGACGGCTTATTGTTGCCTATTTGCACGACTGGGAGTGCTTTAATTGCCTCCCTTTTATTCTTCCTACCGAGTGTTGAACACTCGGTGATCTCGTAAAAGGCTTACCCGTGCCTGGTACCCTTCCGCTGTTGGGACCACGAGGATTCAAAACACCTGCTAGCTTTGCTCGTGCTAGTAGCGTGTTCTTATTTTTACTGGTTGGCCCATATAAGTAGTTTACAAGGTCCAGTTTGTCCCGGTGCAAGGGCAGAACTGGGGTCGTCAGGTCCGCCCGAACGATTGTTTGCTATCCTAGCAGACGTATTGTTGTGGGAGCATCCTAACTACATTTGTAGCTAGAGCTCACGTGGGAATTTCAACACTACAACTGGTGCCGCGACCCGGGAACAGAGTGTGACCATTGTGAACTGTTGGTATGGCCTTCCAGTTTACGAGCTACCAAAAGCAGAAGAAGAGAAACAAGAAAACAAGAAACTTGGCGAAACGACAGCCGACGGTACCAGCTACGCCTGCCAAGTCTGGCGAAGCTCGCAACGAGAGTTCAAGTCCGAACGTGTCGGCTGCACGCTTTGCAGCCACCACCGAGCTTTCGGTGAGCTTTGACGACGAGGCGGACATCGGTCTTGACGCCCACGATTATGACGATTACGAAGACAAGACGCCGGCTCCAGAGCCAGGCGCAGCGACACCGGAGACAGCCACGCTATCATCGGGGCTGAGCGGGGCGACCAGGTCCCTTTCGAGGAACCTCGCCGACGAGCTCGATAATACTGTGGGACCAGAACCGGCCTACGATGATTATGACGATGGGACCGAGGGTTCTAAACCTTCGATGGTGAGTGCAAAGCATTCAGCATTGCTTGAGGCACCTCAATCACCTATCGACGGTGACACCAGCCGCCAAGCGCGTTTTCGACCGCGTACAAGAGCGGATGCAGAATGATGAGTGGATGCAGCTGTTCCAGCTCATTCCCAAGGGACAGGCCGACTGGCCTGCGCTTGCGCTAGAACTTCAATACCCAGTCAGCTCGCTTTCGACTAGCCAAGTTGCCGGAAATTCAGTCTCGCTCCTATTGTCGCCGGGCTTCGAGAACGAGACTTACCCATCGACGATGTCGCTCCAAGATTGATGTCCTTATGAGGCCGGGGCTGCTCTCCAGAAATGGAAAAAAGAAGCTTCGGAAGGCATTTGGTGCTGTCGGCATCAACGCTGGAAAGCGGCGTGTGAGCAGATCTGTCCAAGATTCCGTTGCAGACACCACAACGACTCGACCATACTCCTCCGACCAAGCGTTACGTTGACCGTGATGCCTTTGGCCCTACCGAGGCTTTACCGTACTTTCAAGACTCGCCCATGGCTACACCACGTTCGGTGATCCGTATGCGACGTATGTACGCTCGTGACGAGGGTTTATTCGGTGGCCAGGGTTGTGCATGAGCTCCTAAACGTGCTGCCCAACGTCGTCAAATTGACAGCGATGGTTCGTCAAGTGACAATGACTTTTTGGTGCATACACTCGAAGAGGAAGACCCTCAAGCCGGGTTGATGCGTCAGATGAACGAGCTGGCAACGCTGAACGACGCGGACCCGACACCGAGGATTGAAATGGTGTCGCACCGACCATTGGATTGCATCAAGCCGTTTTCAGGCTCTCGCAATAAGAGCGAGAACTGTATGCAGTGGCTCCGTGCGTTCGTCTACGAAATGACTGAAACGCACACAGATGCATTCCATTTGAGCTAAGTCTCCGTGACGGAGCCATTCATTGGTTCCGTCAACCTCCGAAAAATACGAAGCGCAAGTGGAAGTTGTTGAGCGATGCGTTCATCCGCTACTACTGCTCGCGGTTCACGCAGACGGCACTGTCCCGTTACTACTCCGCCAAGCGGGAACGTAATGAACATCTGTGCGACTACATAAACAGGCTGAATGGCTACGCTCGGACCGCCCGTCTACACTTTGAGAAGAGTGGTCGCGACGCGAAAGAACACGTACAGCAATTCCTGGCAACATGCGACGATGACAAGCTAGCGGAGAGTCTCTACCACGCTCGAGTCGCCGACATTCACGAGCTCGAAGAGATCATCGAAGATGTTTTCAAGGGGAAGGAGAGGATGGTCAAGCGTGACAGTGAGTACCGATACTCCAAGAGTCGTGACGCGCGACGTGACGATGGATACGCCCGCAACAACCGGCGTGATGACCGTCGCCGCGATGACAACCGAAACAAACCAAGCGTGACGCTCATTGAAGCCACGGTGGATGACCTACTATCTGAATTAGAAGGTCGTGAAGCTGCTCAGGGAGGCATCGAGTATTCAAACGAAGATCCGAACGCTTACAACGATGTCCAAGACGAGTACAACGACTTTCAGCCCGATAATACGGATGGTGATTTCTCATTGGACGAAAACGACCGATACCTCGCCGCTGCTAACGAAAATGAGCGCCGTGCAGCTGCTGAAGGCACCTACGCACGTTCAGACAACCGTCAACCGCGTGGAAACGCGCCTGATCGTGAGGATGGCTTCAATCAAGATCGCCGAAGCGGTGACCGTGGGTTCAATCAGGACCAACGCGGTCGACGTGACTTCAACCGCGACAACCGACGCCCACAGTACGGACCATGCGCGGTGTGCGGTGGCATGAGTCACTCCGCCCACTACTGTAACAAGCGATGCAAGTTCTGCAAACAACTTCACGATGCTGGACAATGCGAACTTTTCCGCAACTTCCAAGACCTTGCCAAATTCGTGCGCACTAAAGGCAC
>NW_003303669.1:178205-180129 GCF_000142945.1 Phytophthora infestans T30-4 | reverse complement strand
GGCATGCAGTCGTTTCTTGGAGCGGATAATTACTACAGCCGCTTCATTCAAGACTTCGCGGTCTACGGTGCGGCGCTGTACCAGCTCAAGGATGGAGACTTTGTCGTTGAAGGTGGCCTTTCTGTGGCACGTCATTCCTTCGAAAGATTGAAGACGAGTGTTTCACATTCACCCATCCTCAGGCACTTCGATCGGTCGAAAGAAGTTCACGTCATGCTCTTTGCGAATGAATGGGCGTTGAGCACTACGCTAATGCAAGGACATGACGGCAAGTTACACCCCGTACGGTTCCTCGGTCGGGTGCTCAAGGAGGCCGAGATGAACTACCATCCTGCTGAGAAGGAAGTTTTGGCGTTACTTCTGCTGTTGAAGATCTGTTACGTCCAGCTGGCAGGAAAGACGCTACATGTCTATACACGATTCTCGACGTTAGAGTGGGTGCATAAGTCGAAGTCTCTCTTCGGACGCGCGGTCCAGTTCGCAGTGCTGCTATCGCAGTGGCACCTTAAGGTGCAGCGCGTGAAAGAGAAGGATGTCGCCTTTGCGCAGCTACTGCAGTCAAGCATCACGAGCTTCGTTGACCTGGAAGACTCGCTCGCGCCGGTGGCGCCTCCAAACAAGGGTTCCCCGACTATTCGAATGGACCCCGCGTTGCTGTACGCCAGGCTTTCCCGTAATTACAGCGGATTCGTCATGTCTTTTGACGGATCAGCGAAGACAGAGAAGTACGGTGGCTACGGGAGCTGTTCATGGGTGCTGTGGAGCCTTCCTGAGTGGAAGGTAGTGATTGCTGCAAACGCTTACCTCTCGGCTACCACGGTGAATGAGGCAGAGTATAAAGGTATGATCAACGGTGTCAAGGCTGCTATTGCGCACGGTGCCGAGGATTTAGTCATCGTTGGTGACTCAAGGCTCGCGATTCAACAATCACTTGGGGTGATCGCATGCAGGAAGGAAACTTTGCTAGCGCTGCTGAATACTCACAAGGAACTCACAGCCAAGCTTCGATCAGTTAAATATCTTCACGTTGTACGAGAATACAACGCTGCCGCGGATTCGTTAGCCACTGAAGCGCTGGAATCGAAGGTCAGTCGGGTAATCTTGGCTGAAACTCGCAAGTCGGAATTGGCATCGCTGAACCGCATCCAGGAAATGATCTACGAGCCGGATGAAGACTCGGTAGATGTTTCGTCACGAGGAGCAGAGCGTCAAGTACATGTACTGTCAGGCAGCGAGTCTTGAAAGTGGAAAACTTTCGAAAATTTCGTGGTTGATTACAGCTCACCAAAGTGCGATTATGGTAATATAGCAGTGATGACTCGGCGACAGACGAAAGCCAAGAAACGCGTCAGGTTTGCAGATGAACACTCGGAGGATGTCTCAAAAGCTCAAGAACAGCATGAAGAACGACGAGAGACGTCCACCAAAGATTCATTCGGCGAAGATTTGCCAGACCATCCTCACAAGACTGTACCAGCGGCATTTCCCGAAGCGGAAGATGTTGATCCGGTAGCGATACAGCGGGAACGACGCAGACGGATACTGGTGGCACAAGACGAGGAGCAGAAGTGGTTTAACATCAAGAAGGTGCTTCAGGGCCAAGCAGAAGAGCTGAGTTACAAAGAAGCTCGAGATGCCTGGAAGTATGCTGACCGGTTCGTGTTATCAGAAGACGGCGTGCTTCACTATCTTGGATTGAATCGTCGGTACGACCACGGTTGGCAAGAGGAGACCAAGCTGCGGCTTGTGGTACCGACAACGATGATTCAAGAGGTCTTGCAGAACTGTCACGACTCGCTGGAAGGAGGACATCAAGGTGTGGTGAGAACGTTCCACCGCGTTAAGTCCGATTATTATTGGATCGGGCTTGTACGCCGACGTGGAGAAGCATGTAAGTCATGTCCAGATTGCAGCTCGAGTAAAA
>NW_003303669.1:167696-175943 GCF_000142945.1 Phytophthora infestans T30-4 | reverse complement strand
GAGTCGACAGTGTCAAAGAGGCAAGCTTGAAGAGGATAAAGCTGCCGAAGTTGCTGGTACGGGTGATCAGGATGCGAATAATCAAAGAACGCTTGGAGACCCTCCAACGTTGTACGCACGGTCACCTCACCAGCTGGTTCAGGAAGCGTTAAGCTCAGGAGTCGCTCGAAACACTTCTTGGCGCCTGCATCGGTAAACTCCATGTCCACATACGGAAGAACCCACGGTGGCAGGGTGGACGAAGCCGGCACCGAAGAGCGAGTACCAGATAACACTCGGTGAGGCAACGGCTCAACCGACGGTGCACCACCACGACGCGGCACCGAAGTATAGGTTGCCGTAATCATGCGTCCAGGTCCAGCATCGAGAGTCCAAATAGACGGACGAGGAGACAATGGAACAGGAAGAGAAGATGCTGGTGCCGGAGGACTTGCTGGTGGCGAAGGAGGCGGGCCGGCAACGATGATTGGGGAAGTCATCATCGGCGAAGGATTTGGCCGAGGTGGAGTCGGAGGACGAGCTGGGCCAAGATTACTCCAGTTCCTGTTTGAATCTTCAACATCTTCGTCATCGAGTATGCTTGAATGATCGGTGGGGGGCGGAACATCACCGCTACCACTGGGAACATCAGGAGAGTCATCCACCGAAGATTCATTGTCATCCACGTCATCTCCATAGTCGTCATCAGCATTCCCATCGTCATCAATCTCCATCGAAAGGCCAGGCGAAGACACGCTTGGTACATCAGTCGTGGGAACAGTCGGAGCCGACTTCGAAGACGCGGAAGCTAGTGGAGCAGCCTCAACAGGGGCAGACCCTGCTGT
Source organism: Phytophthora infestans T30-4 (assembly GCF_000142945.1). NCBI lineage: Eukaryota > Oomycota > Peronosporomycetes > Peronosporales > Peronosporaceae > Phytophthora > Phytophthora infestans. Next base: position 175,119 of record NW_003303669.1, on the reverse strand, counting down.
AGAAACCACTCCCAAGACTTCAACTGCCTTGGATGTCGCGGCAGACGCCGAAGCAGACTTGCCTTGTGGGACAGTCTGGTTTGACTCTTCATCTTCGATACTCGAGCCAAACATGAGCCGCATTTCCTCGGCCTCGCGCAGAGCCTCTTCAGCAGCACGTATGTCGGCTGGAGAAGGTGAAATCGTTGAAGCTGGTGACTTGGCCACATCGTGTGGACCCTGAGGCGGGAGCGAAGGCGCGTCAGGAGAGACAGGAACATCGTCGTGATTCTCAGGGTTCACGTCCTTACCCGAAGGCTCTGTAGCAGTTTCTTGAACCGAAGGGACGCTGCCTGGATCAGCAGTCCCCATGTCCACGTCACTCTGGTCGCCGCTGAGGTCGACCACTGCGGGAGTCGAGGAAGACGCTGGTGTAGGAGGTGGCGACCATGAACTTGGAGAAGACGGTACAGACTTGGACCGAGTCTTTATATGACGTCGTGGCGACTGAGCAGGAGAATGAGGACGGGGTTTCTTGCGCTTCTTCTGGGCCGCCTTCTTCCACGCCTTCGGACCGAACAGCGATCTACGAGCCGACTTGGGAGTTGAAGTATCGGCAGGTGGCGCATCACCGAGACCGGCAGCTGCCATCGAAGCACTGGCCTTGTCCGTTGGGATTGGAGCCTTGTCTTCGTCAGAGTCGTCCGGATCGTCGTCTGAATCCTCGCCACCTGGTCTAAGACGCTTATGGGATTTCCCATGGGCCACTTGGTGAGCTGCTTTGGCCAAAGCTGCCGGAAAGGCTTGATGATTGTCCGAAGAAGCAGTGGCAGACTGAATACGCCGCAGAGCGACTAACGTCTCCTGATCCAAGTCCAGCGCATCCAGGTCCAGCTCACCCGCAGTCAGACCTATCACGAAGGATTGTGAACGAACGTTAGTTGCTGAACACACGGTGGAAGGAGCAACATTAAGAGCGTACCTTCGACAGCCAGACGAAGTACCTCGGGATCCATCCCTGCCAGACTCACGTGTGCACGGAGGGTACGATTCGCTTGGAGGAGGCGAGTGTTACGGTCTTGCTGGTTCTCGAGGACCTTGAGCGTGTCGTTATCGACATACTTGCCCTGGGCAAGCTTTACCAGAAGGAGGTGGAGCTTCCGGGTCTGCTCAGTATTCGCGCCAATAGAAGACTTGTACACTTCGCGTTCGCGAGCCAGCTTCTTCTGCAACGTGCTGATAAAAACGTCCCGAGCTTGGACCTCGCAGTGCAGACGATTCAAGTCTTCTGCGTGTCGTTCCATTGTGGCTTGAACAGTGGCGAGCATGGCGTCGTTCTTGGCGTTCGACTCGCGGAGAATCTTGACGTGGTGGTGTAAGGCTTCAATATCAGCGTTTGCAGCCTTGAGGAACGTCTCCGCGTTCTCACGAGCCATGATGTGGGGTGGCACGGCGGCAGCAGCCTCGGACTGAGCAAACCGCAACTGACGCTCTAAGTCGGCAACGCGTTGGGGTAATGCCGACAGCGCGTCAGGAACAGGTTGTATCGCAGCGAGGACCTCATCGAAACCAATAGCTGTCTCGAGACGACGCTGAGTGTGTATATCGCCGTGGAGAGGAGGCACAACGCTGATCTGCACTTGGTGACGAGCCATTGCAGTCAAGTACGGGATTATCGAGGTCATCATGTGATCGACCGATGCCTCCGTACTTTCAGCCAGCATGGCGCGCAGCGAATCTTCGGTGAGTGGTGGTGGACCACCAGCTGGGGCTGGAGGAGCAGCAGGAGCCATCTCCGCGGATTCAGCGACGACGGGGAGTGCTGCAGGAGCTACCGCAGGAAGTGAAGAGTCTGGGGGAGCGGGCGCCGGAGGAATGGTTGATGACGCTGCTGTCGGAGGAAGTGCAGCAGACTGAGGGGCGTTCGAACCCTCGGTCTTGCCCTCCTGAGAAACAAGTCGAGTAATGCGAGGTGATGAGCAAGGTACCGATGATTCAAGAGAAGGATGGGCTTACGTACCTCCAGCTGCTCACGCTCGCGACGTCTACGAGGATTGAGACGCTGAAACGCGTCGGACACGACTCGATTCAGACGCTTGGACATACGGTGGCGAGATGGTGAATTGAAGAATGAAGAAATGTCACAACGGGCACCAGTACCGTGGCTTCCATTGCGACAGGGGCAGTTGTGGTGTAGTGATTTCTCCGTGGTTGCGGATTATCACCCGTCGACAAAGACGTGACACCGCCCAAGTTGTTCAAGCGACGAACCCTCGGTCGGGTGATGTACGGAGACGCCAAGGTGCAAGTCCGAGTTTTCAACAAATATCGGATACGGCCCTATGTCACTGAATCCAGGCTGTCCTTATTATTAATAATGGACTGGCCGGATTCGCATTCAGCGGACCATCTACGGTACGAAACCCTCAGTGGCGGTTGGGATGAGTTCGCGGAATACTCAGCGACCTTTGAAAGACATGTTAACCGTCTGGGACAGAGCGCCGGACCGTTAAAGATGCTCATGCGACAGTGCAGACGACGCTTTGGCATGCAAGAAGGATCCCATAACGGGATCATTGTTCACTTGATATTTGTATACCTTGATTAGGACTTCTTATTAGGAATAGACCCGAAAAGGGTAAGCTTTAAATACAGAACAGAATTTCCACTCAAGCACACAGAGCGACGTCGGGCTTCAAGGTAAGCGTCAGGGTCCAAGCTTGTTTGAGTGTGTTATGCCTGTCGGTGAACTCGAAGCTCTGTAGCGAGGGTTCATCCGGCAAGGCCAAGAGACTTTGTGTATTGGCCGATTATTATCGGGAGGTTTTACGTGACGGCTTATTGTTGCCTATTTGCACGACTGGGAGTGCTTGAATTGCCTCCCTTTTATTTCTTCCAGCCGAGTGTTGAGCACTCGGTGATCTCGTAAAAGGCTTACCCGTGCCTGGTACCCTTCCGCTGTTGGGACCACGAGGATTCAAAACACCTGCTAGCTTTGCTCGTGCTAGTAGCGTGTTCTTATTTTACTGGTTGGCCTATATAAGTAGTTTACAAGGTCCAGTTTGTCCCGGTGCAAGGGCAGAACTGGGGTCTTCAGGTCCGCCCGAACGATCGTTTACTATCCTAGTAGACGTATTGTTGTGGGAACATCCTAACTACATCTGTAGCTAGAGTTCACGTGGGATTTCCAACACCACAGTTCTAACCACACTTTGATATGCACCTCCCAGCGAGTCGTGACAGCTCTGCAAGACCTCTTGAATCATCGTTGTCGGTACCACAAGCCGCCACTTGGTCTCTTCTTGCCAACCGTGGTCGAACCGACGATTCAATCCAAGATAGTTAAGGGCGCCGTCTTCTGATAACACGAATCGGTCAGCGTACTTCCAGGCATCTCGAGCTTCTTTGTAACTCAGCTCTTGTGCTTGGCCCTGAAGCACCTTCTTGATGTTAAACCACTTCTGCTCCTCGTCTTGTGCCACCAGTATCCGTCTGCGTCGTTCCCGCCGTATTGCTACTGGGTCAACATCTTCCGCATCGGGAAATGCCGCTGGCACAGTCTTGAGAGGATAGTTTAGCTAATCTTCACCGGTTGAATCCTCGTTGGGCAGCTCTCGTCGTTCTTCATGCTATTCTTGAACCTTTGTGACCCCTTCCGAGTGTTCATCTGCAACCCTGACGCGTTTCTTAGCTTTCGTCTGTCGCCTGGTCATCACTGCCATATTACCATAATCGTACTCTGGTGAGCTGTAATCAACCACGAAATTTCGAAGGTGTTTCACTTTGAAGACTCGCTGCCTGACAGTACATGTACTTGACGTTCTGCTCCACGTGACGAAACATCTACCGAGACTTCATCCGGATCGTAGTTCATTTCCTGAATACGGTTCAGCGACGCCAGTTCCGACTTGCGAGTTTCGGCCAAGATCACACGACTGACCTTCAATTCCAGCGCTTCAGTGGCTAATGAATCCGCGGCAGCGTTATATTCTCGCACAACATGACGATATTTCACCGATCGAAGCTTGGCCGCGAGTTCCTTGTGAATACTCAGCAGCGCTAGCAGTGTCTCCTTCGTGCATGCTATCACCCCTAGTGATTGTTGAATCGCGAGCCTTGAGTCACCAACGATGGCTAAATCCTCGGCGCGGTACGCAGTAGCAGCCTTGACATCCTTTATCATCCCTGTGTACTCTGCCCCATTCACCATGGTGGCCGAGAGGTAAGCGGTTGCAGCGATCCCTATCTTCCACTCAGGAAGGCTCCACAACACCCAGGAACAACTCCCGTAGCCACCGTACTTCTCAGTCTTCGCTGTTCCGTCAAATGACATGACGAATCCGCAGTAATTACGGGGAAGCCTGGCGTAAAGCAACGCCGGGTCCATTCGTATAGTCGGTGAGCCCTTGCTTGAAGGTGCCACCGGCGCGAGTAAGTCTTCCAACTCGACGAAGCTCGTGATGCATGACTGCAGTAGCTGCGCGAAGGCGACATCTTTATCCTTCACGCGCTGTACCTTCAAGTGCCACTGCGAAAGCAGCACTGCGAATTGGACCGCGCGTCCGAAGCGAGAATTCGATTTATGCCCACTCTAACGTCGCGAATCGTGTATAGACATGTAGCGTCTTTCCTGCCAGCTGAACGTAGCAGGTCTTCAACAGCAACAGTAACGCAAAAATTCCCTCTCAGCTCGATGGAATTCATTTCTGATTCCTTGAGCGCACGGCCGAGGAATCGTACGGGGTGCAACTTGCCTTCGTGTTCTTGCATAAGCATCGTGCTCAACGCCCATTCATTCGCAAAGAGCATGACATGAACTTCCTTCGACCGATCAAAGTGCTTGAGGATGGATGCATGTGAGGCACTCGCCTTCAATTTCTCGAAAGAACGACGTGCAACAGAAAGGCAACCTTCAGCAACAAAGTCTTCATCCTTCAGCTGGTACAGCGCCGCACCGTAGACATCAAAGTATTGGATAAAGTGGCTGTAGTAATTAAGCGCTCCAAGGAACGACTGCATGCCCCGCTTGTTCGCTGGAAACGAACGCTCGATGATGGCTGCAAGCTTCTTCGGATCAGCCCTGATACCTTCTGACAAAATTTTAGGCGACAGAAGGTCCACTGTTGGCTGGCAGAAGATGCTCTTGGTGAAAGTAAAGCTGATCCGACACTGTGCAAATCTCGCCAGCAATCGGTCCAGTGTCGCCAGACAGCTGTCGAAAGCCTCACCACCAAAGAAAATATCGTCCACAAACGATCGTCGACCAAACACGGGTACCAGCGATGAAAGGTCTGGCTCCCCGTTCGTAAACATGTCAGCGACGGAGCTGTTGACGAGTTATAGTACAGGGTCGGTCTCCACCGGTGCTTCGCGGTCTGCCGCGAACTTCGTTTGAAACGAACCCACGGTGCTTGCTTCACGACGTTCCTTGGCCTGTTCTTCAGCTATACGCATCGTCTCCGAGTATCCAAACCAACCTTCTTTTGGCTGAACGAACCCCCCATGCGCGTTCAGTCATGCGTTGGTAGATCATCGGCGCGTTCATTAAGCCCGAAGGGCATGTGTAACCGCTCGAAGTGTCCGAGTGTACAGACAAACGCCGACACCTTTCTTGCTCGCAAGGTCATCCTGACCACCCAGAAGCCGCTTGCAGCATTCAGCGAGCAGAACCGTAGGTAGCACTCGAGATCGGTCAACAGATCGTCGACTAGCAGCATTGCATACTGCATGATTGCGGTGATGCCATTCACCATCTTGTGATCAATGCAGAGCCGGATGTACAGCCCACTCTTTTTCATCAGAATCACAATCGGCGATGCCCATGGACTGTCTAAAAAGACGACCAGTCCTGTTCTCAACAAAACTCGTAGCAGCTCGTACAGTTTGCCGAGAAATCGTAACGGCACGCGTCGGGCAACGCTGTCTAATCGGAGCATGCCCCTGCGTGTCGATATCGCATACTGCGCCCTAGGCTGCTGGTGGCAATGCGATACCACTAGCAATCCGGATGTGCTCGTGGTTCTTCAGCGTTTCGACCAGACGTTCTCGGCGATAGGTCGACAGCTGGGGATCCGCAACATTAGGCGCATTGTAGTCTATCGCCGTGTTGATTTCTTCGGTAAGGTCAGGCAGGAAGGTTAACGCCTTTGCGTAGTCTTCCAGACCGATGTTGTTAGCTGGGTGCTCATATATATCACTCTCTTGTGTCCTCCGTTGCGTCATTTCCTTCGATTGCTAACACGCGAGCAACCGACATGTATGTCTCGTCCAAAATCGGGACGGACTCTTCCCTCGACTCAGCGTCGGTATCCGCTTTCAGGTGAACAGTCATTACTGGGTCCATCGCCTTCCTATCCTGGTTTCCCATCTCTGGACCACCTGCCAAGTCTTTGTTCGCAATGTTGAATGCGCAGGCAACCGACATGTTGGGCTGTTGACTTCTGTTCAGTGGCTCGGCCCGTTGGCTTGAAAGTTCGGTATTCGCACCAATCTCGCAGCGAACACTCGGTGCTGTGTTCATCACCTTCCGTGCAACGTCTACGTCCTCTGGACCAACCACCGATGATTCGTTCGCAGATTTGGCAGCGCGCAAGGCCCAATTAACATCGTCTAGACTGGTGTCTCCATCTAATCCAGTGCTGTTACTTGTCGTTCCCGTCGTCACCCCAGACTCGAAACGAACACTCGTTGATGTATGAAATATGTTTACCGGGCTCAGTAGATCGAGTGTACGCGCTGCCGAGGCTTCGTTTGCATTAATACCTCCGCCGTGAGCTGCCGCATAGGTGTCCATAGGACTTCCGGAAAATTGGACATCATTCGTGTCCCCGGCTGTCACCCCAGACGCCAGACAGGCTTACACTCGTTCACGTTCCTCCATGATCATCTTTCAGCGCTCCGCACACGTCAGACGATCACCAGAGTCCATTAGCGAGTCTTTGAAGGGCCTTGCTAGCACCCCACGGGGTTCTGGATAGTCTGGTCGCTCGACTGCCGAAGGCTGAGTTGCGAGCCATTTCTCATAGATCTCACACTCCCACTGGAACAGCTCCCGGTCTCTGCAGCCTTCATAAGCCAGCACTTGCCAATCTTGGTACTTCTTCGAGCTCAGACGCACATAGCCGTCTCCTCGCGGCAAATCCCCATCTGGTATCCACATCGCAATCGAGTCGTGTGCTGGTAGGTACACAGTTTGGTCGGACACATTGGTCAACCGAATACTTTGAGGCCGTCCACGTCGAACCCTCGCTACTGACAAGATTAACCTGTCCATTCGACGAACCCACAGTACGTGTTCTTCCATTCCGACTTGACGCTTTGCTAGTCGATACTCTCGCCACTCGTGCGCTTGAATGCCCAAACGCTCGGGTGGCCCGGCATTACATGAGAGCCGTTGTCTTGACTGTCGATCATGTTTTGTCTTGATCAGTGGGATTGACATTCG